>NC_057862.1:108457144-108549644 GCF_019393635.1 Dromiciops gliroides | reverse complement strand
GGCAGGTAAAGGCTGCTACATAAACTGGTGAGGTTGAACACCTTCTGAAATGCTTCACCCCCCCCCCCCCGCCACTTTAGACTCCTGGGATGGATCCCTGAGACTTGAGAAGGGTTTTCTGCAGTGTTAGAGTGTACCCTTCTAAAGCAGGGAGGCCAGGGGTAGGGCAGGCAGGATCTGTCAGTGCCTGAAAGTAGGCAGGTGATCTTGGGGGAGCCAGGTTGGCCCTTTAGTCACAATCCCATATGGGGTTATGTAACTGAATGTGGGGGGGGGTCATGAAAAGTTTGGTAACAGTAAAAGGTTATATATACCTATTTTATATACCCGTATACCTGGGATTGCATAAGAATTTCTCAAGTGAAAAAGGGTCACTAGCGGAAAATGTTTAATAATCTCTGGCCTAGATAAAACTTGCCCCTGTTTTTTGTTTTTGTTTTTATTTTTAGCAGAGTGTCCTGGCTAAAGCAAAACTTGTGCTCATTGGGAAACAGAGGATCATTTTTTTTTCCGATAAAAGTATTTTATTTAGAGGATCGTTTAATGTCTCATATACATGTAGTATGTCAATATGTCTTGAGAGTGCTATGTACCTGTAGCCTTCAGAACATGCTATCACATACTAGCTGACATATAATAAGTACTTTAAAGTTTGTCAATTGAGCAACCCAGTGAGGTAGGTATTTTTCATTTTTTTTAGTCCAGACCTATGGTCTCTTCAGTGTAGGGAATTCCCTATTAAGGAAGCTCTTCCTTACAGTGCAGATTGCTAACTGGTCTGCAATTCATTTTCACATGTATATATATGGAGTGGATCCAAAGTAACTTTAGAATGGAAGGTACTAACATCTGAGGACCCAGTAAAAGGCCTGTTTCAAAAAGTAGAGCCTCAGATGAGTCTTGAAGGAACTAGGGTTTTAAGAGGGGAGGATGAGGAGTAAGAGTCTTCTAGGGATGGGGACAGCCATACACAGGCATGGAGATAGGAGATGGATCTTGTATGAAGAAAAGTAAGTATGCCAGTATGGCTAGACTGTATATGGAGTTACTGAGAAGTCAAATGACCTGCCAAGGTTTATACTACAGGTATTTTATTTCCATTTTATGGATGAGAAAACTAAGGCTGAGAAAAGTTTGCCCATCATTACACAGCTAGTAAATCAGAGACAGGATTTGAACTCATTTTTCTGACTTCAATATTAGCATTTTATGCAAAATAACTTGTTTCCACTCAGCCTACATGGAATTAGGTTATGGGGTTAAGGAGTTAATTTCCCTCTACTCAGATGTAGTTCCTTCCCATCATTAGTCTGTCTTCTGGGAACACTCACCTGCAGAAGTGCTCACACCTGTACTTACAACAGTAGGGGACTGAGGCATGTTCTTCTTTACACCATACACTATGAGACATGAATCAGCAGAATAAAGGAAATCAGCGGGCAGGTAAGTGACTATTCCAGTCCACCCGTGTCTAAGTAAAGCCCAGCAGAGAGACTAGCTCAAAACAATCTCATATACTCATATCATAATCCAATATATACTTGGATGAAGAGTATATATAGAAATCAGTTTCTCATATACATATGCAGTTATGGGATTGAGCTAAAGGTTATGTACTCAAGGGCCTCAGCTTACATTTTCTTCTTTCATCACAGCATTACCTGTCCTTCAAACTTAAATCTATGTCTCCTCTTCCATGAAGCCTTCTCTGACTACTCCATTCCCCTCTGATATATGTGCTACTTCTCTGAATTCATATAGCAAGACACCTCTTGTAACCCACAGTTTAACATTTAATCATGTACTGTCTTGTATTCTTATTTTTAATTGCCTCATACTTCTGAGTCTTGTCTCTCTGCCTAGACTGTAAGCTCTCTGAGGGCAAGGATCCATTCTCCCATTTTCTGTATTCCCCAGAGTGCCCAAGATAAGGCTGAGTACCTAGTAAGTGCTCCATAAATAATTTCTTTTTGACTATGGCCATCGATTAAATAAGGATCCTGGGATGATGAGACCATGGGTCTGACTTGTTTGTCTGGGACCCAAGCTGGGCTGCTAGGCACCTTTATGCTTCTAGGTATAGTGTATAGGGCTACTAGTTCTGCTCTGCACACAACCCCTTTCTGAGCTCCTCACACATACTCTGGCACATGATAAAGTGGGCACCTACAGAAGTGTTTCCTCAATTGCTTTCAGGTATGGTGTTTGTTGAGTTGGAGAAATTTCTTTCAATTTTCTTTCAATTTTTAAACATTTTTTATTTAAAATTTTGAGTTCCAAATTCTATTTCTCCCTTCTTCTCTCCTCTCACCCTTCCCTGAGATGATAAGCAATCAGATAGAGGTTATACATGTGCAATCATGTAAAATGAAATGGAGAAATTTCAATGGCTCACCAGTGAAGGCGGTCAAACTGGGACACATATATGCACTCTCTGTGGGGTGAATCTCCTGCCACTGAACTCCATCTCAAGGAAACTAACCTGTGGAAGTAGTGGTAGTGGTTGTTCCATGAGCCAGGGCAGAAGAGCTGGGAGCCAAGTTGTTTTGGACGCCAAACACTGTGAAAGGGATTTGGAAGGGTCAGTCAAAGAGGGGTGCAACAATGAGGAGGGGATCTGTGTGATGTCCTGCCTCCTGGGAGGAGGATGAGTGCAGACTCAGGGAAAGATGGGATAAAAATTAGCAGGTGATGGTGGGAGCAGCTAGGTGGTGCAGTAGATAAAGTACCAGCCCTGGATTCAGGAGGACCTGAGTTCAAATCTGGCCCCAGACACTTGACACTTACTACCTGTGTGACCCTGGGCAAGTCACTTAACCCTCATTGCTTCACCCCCCTGCAAAAAAAAAATAGCAGGTAGTTGACAGGTAGGAGAAGAACAAACCAGTTTGAAAGGGAAGGGAATTTGATATGATTTTTATTGTCCCTTGATTGAGATCAAGAGGAAAAGTTACCTAGCCTAACCCTCTCATTTTGCAGATGAGGAAACTGAGGCTCAAGCTCACACAAATAATAAATGGTGGGTCCTCCAACTCCAGGACCAGCCCTCCTCCCACTATACTGTGATGTCTCTCAGGGGAAGGTAATGCAGAGGTGGCCTTGAATACCCTTTTCATAAGCTAGAGCCTTCAGAAACCAATAGATTCTCTCTCAACAATAAATTTTTTATAGAAAACAAGCTTTGCCCAGTTAGAATTAGAGACCTACTTTCTGTTTTAACCCCTCTTCACCTTCTTGGAAGCAGATTTCCCTTGTGTCTTCATATTTGCTTTATATTGTCCTCCCAGGTCTAGGTTAGGGATCAGTGAATGAGAGATTGACTGTCAGGGACCCTGCTTCCATTTTTTTTGTTTTTTTGGTGGGGTAATGAGGGTTAAGTGACTTGCCCAGGGTCACACAGCTAGTAAGTGTCAAGTGTCTGAGTCTGGATTTGAATTCAGGTTCTCCTGAATCCAGGGCAGGTGCTTCATCCACTGTGCCACCTAGCTGCCCCTAAATTTTTTTCACAGTTACTATTGTTGGTTGGTTTATTTATTTATTTATTTATTTATTTATTTATTTATTTATTTATTTATTTATTTATTTATTTATTTATTTATTTATTTATTTATTTATTTATTTATTTATTTATTTATTTTTTGCAGGGCAATGAGGGTTAAGGGACTTGCCCAGGGTCACCCAGCTAGTAAGTGTCAAGTGTCTGAAGTCACATTTGAACTCAGGTCCTCCAGAATCTAGGGCCAGTGCTTTATCCACTTCACCACCTAGCTGCCTCACCCCCCATTCCCCACCCACTTCCATTTTAGGATCATAAGACTACAGATTTCAAGCTGGTAGAGACCTTAGATGTCATCTGATCCAACACCCTCATTGTTAATTGACAGCATAGAGGGGTGTGTGTGTGTGTGTGTGTGTGTGTGGTGGTCAGTCCAGGCCAAGGAGAAATGGCCTACTTTCTGGGAACCACTGATGGATCCCTGAAAAGGAGAGAGTTCACTTATGTATTGAGCATTTTGCCTTAGAAAAAGATTAGCACTGACCTGAGGAGCAGGTGCTGAGCCCAGGGTGTAGAGTGGGTGAGCAGGAAGCCATATTGTTGGGAACACCAAACACTGAAAGAGGAGGCAACAATTAAGGTTATTGGTTGGTCTAGTAAGAGACTGGCCCAGCATGGGACAGGTGTCAAGTCTTAGAGGAATCAAGGGAAAATTTCAGTTGGCTCATCTTTAAAATGGGAACAATAATAGTAGAGGTTGGATGATCATTTATCAAGGATGTTTGTAGGGAGGAGGTTTGATGTTCTAAGGTCTCTTCCAATTCCCCCAAATGGACTGTGATTCCATAGTCTGTAAGCCTATCATTATAGAAGAACAGGAGTAAATAATGCTTGGGATCTTTTTCTTAAAACAAAACAAAACAAAATGTAGCAATAACCAGATGCTGTGCTTGAAATCACAGAGCTAAAACTTTGTATTGTGGTTTTAGTTTAGACCTGGAAGAGACATCAAGCTCCCTTCCTTGGGCAGGTAAACTATTAGTACCCCCATTTTATAGATGAGACAAGTGAAATTCGGAGAGATGAGGGGATTTAGCCAATATCAGAAAGCTCAGAAGTTGTGGAGAGGCCAGGAGGTATCATGAAGGCTCTTTGTTTAGTTTTCATTTAGATGTATCTCTCTCCTCCAAGGGTATTTTCTTTCTTTCTTTCTTTCTTTCTTTCTTTCTTTCTTTCTTTCTTTCTTTCTTTCTTTCTTTCTTTCTTTCTTTCTTTCTTTCTTTCTTTCTTTCTTTCTTTCTTTCTTTTTTTTTTGTGAGACAATTGGGGTTAAGTGACTTGCCCAGGGTCACACAGCTAGTAAGTGTCTGAGGCAGGATTTGAACTCAGGTACTCCTGAATCCAGGGCTGGTTCTTTATCCACTGCACCATCTAGCTGCCCCCAAGGGTCTTTTCTTATACTTAGTAGCAATGTAGTGAGTACTCAATGAAGAATTCTTAACTTGAAATTAATCCACGTGCAGGGGAAGTGTCAAACAGACATATTCTGAGGCTGAGGGACTTGGGGAAGATTGGCTAAAATGTGGCAAAATGCTTAGGGAGCCAATCAATCTTCAAAATAAAAGAAACCCTAGAAGATGGTAGACGGGAGTTGGTATTATTACTGTACCTGATCCTGTTGAATAAGCATTTGTATTGAGGAGGGAGGAGCTCTGGGCTGTCATGTTGTTGTGATAAGCTCCCATGGATGAGCCCGCAGGCAAGGTGGAGGACCACATGTAGGAGGGGAGGTTTGCATCCACGATAGTGGTGTCATAAGTGCCTGATACTGGGAAGCACACAACAAACATACATCAGCATTAAAAGAATAAAAATTTGCTGCCTAAATCTCTGCCCATAGAATGACAAACCAGACTATTTTTCATTCTCTAGTACCTTATAGAGTGCTCTAAGAATTTTTTTTTGGTCTAGAGCAGGGGTTCCTAACCTTTCTTGTGCCCTGGATCTCTTTGGCAATCTGGTAAAGTCTAAGGATCCCTTCTGAGTATAATGCTTTTAAACACCTAAATTAAAATCTATAGGTTTACAAAGGAAACAGATTATATTGACATAAAGTTAACAAAATATAATTTTTAAAAAAATGAGTTCACGGATTCTAGATTAAGAATCACTGACCTAGACCTAGGATTTCATCACTGTGGGGGATTTTTGGTTTGAGAGCTCCCTTATTTGTACCTTATAGCATTAGAGATCTGTCTGAGGCAGAGGTTAAGTGACTTGACCATGGTCACATAGTTAAGTTGTTATCTGAGGAAGAACTTGAACCCTGGTCTTCCTGACTCCAAGGGCATCCCATTCCCCACTTTACCTCATTGTCTCTCCAAAAAGTAGGCATTTAATAAATGTTTGCTAATCTGAAACTGCTTAAAAAAATCCCTAGTTTAAATAAATCCCTTTCCTTCCTCTTCCCCTTCCTTTTACCCTTCCCTTCCCTTCCTTTCCTTTCCCTTCTCCCCTCCTTCCTTCATCCTCATTTGAAGTAATGCTGCCTGTGATGTGCCTGAACAGTTACCTGCACAGAATCACAGACAAGAGTAGTCCTTCATGATAGGTGGGACTTGACTAATAGCAACTACCACTGTAAGCCCTGACATGTATTTAAGAGAGCTTCCCACTAGCTTTCCTTGGCAGCCTGATTGCTTTTTTAAGATCTGGAGCTGCCCCCACATGCCCAGTGCAGCATGGTGTCAAAGGGAAAACAAACCTAATCTTGTCCAGGGTGGTCTGTAGTGAGGGAGTCTGGTGGATTTCTTCTTCTTCTTCTTTTTTTTTTTTGCAGGGCAGTGGGGGTTAAGTGACTTGCCCAAGGTAACACAGCTAGTAAGTGTCAGGTGTCTGAGGCCAGATTTGAACTCAGGAACTCCTGAATCCAGGGCCGGTGCTTTATCCACTGCCCCACCTAGCCGCCCTGGATTTCTTCTTTTTGAGAAATGAAATCTTTAGACATTAGGAAATGGGCCAGGGATCTAGAGGGGCTGTTTGGTCAAACATATTTACAAAGGACATAGCCTGCATTTTTTCAACATTGAAGAAAAAAGAAGGCACTTGATGCTCTTCAAGGTATGGACCAGTTTGAAATTCATGTCAGGGCACAGGTTTTCTGGGGCTAAGACCAACCTACTTTTACTGATAGTCCCTCCATCTCAGCTTCAGCGGCACTTACCTGACTGAGAGCTCTCAGTCACCATCTTGGTTTCCACAGTAGCCTTCTTGGGGATGGGAAGTGTGTTGGAGGAATTCCGGGTGGGACTCGCACTGGCTGATCGGCTTCCCTTGAGCAAACGTTTCACGTCATCCAATTCTGTCCCTGGCCAAGAATACAGAAACCTTCTCATTAGTCCTAAGGCTCTTCGTTAACCCCAGCTGCCATAGGGGATCTTTGTTATATCCTGACTATTTGGGAGGAAGATACTTGGGGATCCACAGGAACATTTTTAGGAAGGTCCTTTGAATTCTGCATTGAGCAATTATTTGGTGTGTGTGGGGGGGTCAGACTTGTGATTTCATTAGTGTAGATAAATAAATGCCATCTACCAATGCATCCTCAGTATTATAGTGTCTCCTGGGCTCTTTTGAGGGTAATCAAGATGATGCCCCAAAAGTAGAGACCCAAGTTTCCTCCCTAGGTTCTCTCTCTCTCTCTCTCTCTCTCTCTCTCTCTCTCTCTCTCTCTGTGTCCTTTCCCTCTTTCTCATTCTATCCCCCTCTCTCATCTCTCATTATTTCTCTCTCTTGCTCTACTCTTTCTTTCTTTCTTGTTCTTTCTCTCCTTTCTTATGGTCTCTCCTCTCCCATTCTCTCACTTGTTTTTTTCCATTCTGTCTTTTGTTCTCTCCTCTCTCATTATCTTTCTCTCTCCCCCTTTCACTCTCTCTTATTTTCTTTTATTCTCTTGTTATCTTTTTTTCCTTTTCTCTGTTTCTTGTTCTCTCTCATTCACTCTCCAATAAGATGATAGACAACTCACATCGGGTAGATGGGGAAGCACTTTGCAGACGAACACGAATTTCACTCTCTGCAAGATAGAAGAAAAGAAGCCTTTGAAGGGAAGGAACATGATGAATCTGGTCCTGCATGGAAAGTGGTGCTCTGGGAAGCCCAGTTTCCCACATAGCATGAACAGGAAATGGCCATTAGAGGGAATTAGTTCACAAAGCTCTTGATTCAGTAAGAAGAGAAGTTCTGTTTATTGACATTCACTAGAGTTCAGGAGTTTCAGGAGATGCCCCAAGGTCATGTGGCCAGGCTTGACTAAAATTCCCAATGGGCAAATCAGCTCTAGAACAGGGATCAGTAAGGACTGTATCTGAAAAGGATTAAGGACAAGTAAGCTTTTTAGGGCTTGAAAAAGATCTTGTTCTCCTGCCTCCCTAGCATCCGGTGGGTTGGAGAACCCTAAAAACAGGCTTGTTAACATAACCGTCTGTGTAGAACCAGCAGAGAAACAAAGCTGTATAATTTCTTTTGATAATGTCAGCTTGTTATCAACAAGCTCATTACATTGGGGAGATTTGGATATCTGGAGCACCCACTTAAACTTTTGAACTCCACAAACCTCACAACACGTTTGGGTTCCTAATGATAATTGAGACAGTACAACATTGGGAGAATCAATGGTATACTCTAGCTTTGTTGAATGATAACTATGTTTATCTAGTGCTTTAAACTTTGCAAGGTGCTTTATGTAATGTCATTTAAGACTCACAACTCTGATTATCACAACTGTGATAATAACAGATAATATTATCCCCATTTTACAGATGAGAAAATTGAGTGTGAGGAGGGGTGGAATGACTTGAATGTGATCATACAATTGGTAAGTCTCAGAGGTGGGATTCAAACCCAGGCCTCTCCAGCATATTTGGTCTGTTATACCATGTGGCTCCTTATCTAAAGCCTGAAAAGGATTGTGCTGTTTTTCTTTTCCTGCTGCTTGTCGAGAGCAGTTTTTTCCTGCTGATTTAAAGGCTATGTTCTCTTCTAATGCACCTGCCTCTTAGGAGGTGGAGAGATTGATAGATTACCACAGAATATTCTTCTCATCTGACTAATGAGAATAAATGGAGTATTTTTCATCATCTGAAGCATGAAAATACAATTAAAACAGATAGCCAGGAATAAGAATAATCACAGCTCAGTTCACATAGTCACACTTAGAGGGTGCAAAAGGGAATTCTATGAAGAACAGTAACCCTGCTTTGGAGTGCAAATCAACAGCTGGTGGATTGCAAGTTCCTGGAAGGCAGGCTCTATAGCTAATTTCTTCTTTATATCTGTTAGCATCTACAGAAGGCCTTGTACATAGTGCTAAACCAATGTTTGCTGAATTGAATTGAATTGAATTGAATCTTGAGATTATCCAAGGCAGTGCAAATCCTTTACATCTGGATTTTTGATATTTGTCCAAAGCCTATCCCACAATGCTTGCTGAATCACTATTAAACCCCAGCTTATCATGAAGGAGCAAACAGACAAAAAAATGACTAGAAGATTGTAAACTTCTTGAAGAGAGGGATTGTGCTTTACTTTTCTTTTGCATGCCCAATATTTCCTAGAAGAGGGATGAGCACATAGTAGGAACTCATTGAATGGTGGAATTAAATCCAACAATTTTAGCTCACCTCGAGTCTGGCTCCGTCCTCGGGTGGAGGAAGATCCTGTGGGGAAAAGGGAAGCAATCTCAGACATGCCCAATAGACGCCATGGTAAAAACTTAACAATGAGTATTAGGCACATTGCAGCGTGCTGCCTTGTCTAGTTAGGAGACTCATTTAATTCGATGTATACAGTGGATAACAATAGCTGTCATTTATATAGCTCTTTATGTGTCACAAAGCACATTGGGTATATACATACTCATTTTTTTTTTGGCGGGGTAATGAGGGTTAAGTGACTTACCCAGGGTCACACAGCTAGTGTCAACCGGATTTGAACTCAGGTCCTCCTGAATCCACGGCCAGTGCTTTATCCACTACACCACCTAGCTGCCCTGCTATACATACTCATTTAATCCTCACAAGTTTGTCTATCACTTATAGTCTCAGGGAGATACCTGAGCCTCAAAGAAGTTAAGTAATTGGCAGAATGATCACACCTCTAGCTAAGAGCCAGAGTCAGGATTTTAAACACCATTCTTCTGATCTTCAAATCCTATATTCTATTCACTATAATAAATTGTCTTGTAGTATTTAATAAATGCTGTCCTTTTGCAGAAGCGATGGGGAAAGTTAGCATTTACCCACCTAATTTAATTTGTTGAGAATATGAACAAATGTTAATTATGGTTTTAAAAAGTCTCTTAGGGGACTTGAATTGTATAGGTGAGCAGACTACAAGGATTGAATTAATTAAATAATAATAATTCCCAAATCTTCCCTTTGCTTTTCCGTTATTTGGTTTTTTCCTACTACAAGCAAAGAAATGAGAACCTTCTAGCATTAAAAGAGCATCATCAATAAATATATGAAGATAAAACTGCAACAAAGGTGTTTAAGATTAAGGCAGAAAGGTGTTTAAGATTGTATTGACTTCTGGAAATAGTCTAGGGCTTTAGAAACCAGAAAAATGTGGCAAACTTTGGATCAGGGTCATTTAAAAGAAAGAGGGGCAAGTGATAGAATATACATTATTTGGGGTTTTGATGGTATAACCCATCATATGTATCATTACCAGGACTGTCCTATTTGTTCTGTTTTGGAAAAAAAAATCTCCACATTTCAGTTTGTCCTTGGGGATGCCCTTAGCTGAGCTTTTGTGAATATCTGACTTCATGATGGCAAACGAATGTGGCTGACTATCTGTGAAGATGCTTCAGTGAGCACGACATTTACAACAGGTATCTCCAGGGCACATTGATGGTAGAGTTGGGTCAGGGTGCTTCAGAAAGAGCCATCTGACACATGGCAACTTCCCATGGCCATGACCTCCCATTTCCACTAGAAATAATGAAAGCACATACCAAGTTCCTTCCGAGGGTATTCTGGAGAAGAATTCCCACTGGAGCTCCCTGAGGAAGAAGCAAACATTTAGCATGAATATGAGTATAGACAATTGGGGCTTTTGAGAAGCTTTCTCAACATAGGATAGTATATTTGGAGAAGAAAATAAGGAACCCTTTCCACCATCAGCTCCCAAAGGAAAGACAAACAATAGATGGACTTATAGAATAAATGGTTAATATCTCCCATTGTATTTGGTTGGAGCTCTTCATTTCAGTTGCTAGTCTAAAATCGGTTCTGCCATTGATTGAGGCTTCAGGCAAAGAAGAGCTTCATCTTTGTGATGGATTTCCAAGGAAAGAGTCATTATTATTGCCCTCCCCTTCCCTTTCATGCAAGATCCTTCTACAATCACATCAGCATGGGACCTAAGTGCCTGATAAGAGAAAAATGCCCCCTGATTGTAGGGATGCCTATGACTTTGGTAGAGAATGGGAACCTTGTTGAAATGGAACCCTGAACCCTACTTTGCACTAAAGTACTGACCCAGATAACTATTATATCTCACTTGTAGTTCAGACTTCCCGTGTACCTCACCTCCTATATAGTATGTAGTTAGCACTGAATCTATTATTTCTAATAAACCATGTAATAGGATATAACCAATTGGATGTGAGTCCATAAAATATTTGAGAGAAGAGCAAAATAGGGAAGGGGGGAAAGGGGAACACAGATGATCAATGTTCCATATGTGGAAAATGCATGCGTTTGACATAGCAAAAGGGGTGGGCCAACTCTAATGTCTCTCATTCTGATACCTTCGTATGTTGCATGGCGGGTGACATGACTTTTCCTTTCAAAAGTTGAGCCTGGTGAATTGGGGAGTGTAGAGGCAGGAGACTGGGCCCTCCGATAGCTGGAAGTAGAGGCATTCCCCCTTAAACTTCCACCTATGAATATAAAAAAGATTGACCTTTGTAGTATTCCTGCAGAAATGAATTTAGCAGTTAATGTATTCCCAACCAGACTCAATAATCACAAGCTATGTATAGCAAGTAGTCAAAATAGGAATACAGAAAAAGAGCCAGTGAATGCCTTTGATTGTTTCTTAAAGGAGCAGTATTTCTACATTTAGTGGTGAAATGACATGTTTACCCTTATAGAGCTGTATTACTACACCCATTGGGGACCTATGAAAGAAGGGAGAGCCTGTGGATGCATAGCTATTGCATTTCTGGAGCCAGCAATAATCCAAAGTAGGGTTGGTGGAATCAAGATTTGGAAAATATTCTCTGGAATTTAAAGTTAGGTCAGTGTTCAGTTGGACCCCTGATACATCTAGACATGAATGTCATGTCCATCAATTAAATTGGGCTTCCATCTCCCCACTAAAGGAAGAAGCATTTGGACGAGGTCATTTCCAGGGCACAGAATTTCTTAACAGTATTCTTGTGGCTTACTTGTTTCCCTGAAAAAGATTGTTTCCCTAGGAACTATGGGTTTCTACGGGAAGCTTGACCAGAGGAGTCTTGTACAATGTTGTACTCTAGTAGCCCACCGTGAACCTAACTTTGAAGGTTCTTTTGTGGGCCATGGTTATTGCAAATGGTGAAATTGGAAATTATTTTTTAAAAGCAGTGTACATACTTGAAAGGAGGTGGCTTAGATTTGGGTGAGAAGGAAGGGAGGTGAGTTAGGTGGGCAGGCAAACCCTTTCTCCATTAAGTCTTTTTTTTTTTTCATTCCTTTTTTTTTTTTTGGGTGAGGCAATTGGGGTTAAGTGACTTGCCCAGGGTCACACAGCTAGTAAGTGTTAAGTGTCTGAGGCGGGATTTGAATTCAGGTCCTCCTGAATCCAGGGCTGGTGCTCTATGCACTGTGCCACCTAACTGCCCCTCTCCATTAAGTCTTCTTGATTAAGTATTCATGTTTACAATGAGATTTTTAGTGTGAATGATCACACATACTGATTATTTTTAAGCCACACTCACTGGGGGTTATGTATGATCTTAAAGTTCTCCTCTCTGAGAATTTGGGCATGTGATAGAAAATATTATCCATCTCCCTGTACATGCTGCTTTGGGGTCCCCCTCTCCAGTTTCTCCTGCCTTGGATTTCTATCTCTGCTCCTTTAGCCCCTCTTCCAATACTGTACTTACTGGAGTTTATGTAGCCACTGCTGCCATGGGTTAAACTCTGTTTCTCCAGCCTGCTCCCTCCACTGAGCGATGACGTTTTGGCATATCCATTGCTGGTCCCTCCTTCTGCCAGAGGAAAGAACCGGATTAGAATTTGGGAGTTAGGGTAAGCAAGTGAGGTAGAACTCCTCTGTATTGAGGCCATCCCTAGAGAATCTTGACCCACATTCATCATTCCCTTGCTTTGCTTTCCATCATTTATGCTTTTGTCTTTGTACCTCTCCTCCAGGGATTCTTAATCTTTTTTACATCATGGACCCTTTCTGGTGAAACCTACGGAATAGTTTATCCCAGAATAATGTATTAAAATGCAAAAAAATACAGAGAATTATAAAAGAAACCAATTATATTGAAACACAGTTATCTAAATAGAAAAAAAACACCCAAGTGTACAAGTCTCAGGTTAAGAAGTCCTGCTTTAGTACCTAGCATAGTCCTGGTACATATTAGGTGCTTAATGAATGGTTTTCCAAACAATGAATGAATTATAACCTTTGTTATAATTATATAAAAAATTGTATAGTCTTGTGATTTTAGAGTGTAATGATACCTTGGCAATCATTCAATATCATTTTATAGATGGAGAAACTGAGGCCAAGAAAGGGGCTTATCTGCAGCTATTGTCTAGTTGTTTCATGCCTCAGTGCAAAATTTTCCCAATTAGACTGTAAGTCCTTTGCGTAGTGGAGCTCATGTCACCTCTTTCTTGTGTCTCCCACATCACAGACTGGAGCACTCTGTGAAAGCTCAAATAGATTAGTAGAACCATTAGTCCTGCCTTTGGTTTAAGAGTTAACTAGCCTACTGGGGTTAGTTGTTTTTTTTTTTTAAACCAACGTGCCTGAGGACCAACTATATCCACTTTGTCATTCACATTAAAATCATAATTCAACAAACATTTAAAATATTCAATTTAGGTGTGCCAAGAACCTTGGCTTTGGAGTCAAAGGATCTGGTTGACCTTAAACAAGTCAGTTCATCTCTACTGATCTCAGTTTCCTTATTTCTAGAAAATGAAAAGAGTAAATGGTCTTTAAAGTCCCTTTCACTTTTGGTCTTCTGAGACCTTCATCTCACTTTAGTCAAAATTATGAAAATGGCACAGTATGAGTTTTCCTGTAGGTCATTATAAAAATATTGTATCCTTCCTTAAAGACAATTATACCAGGATGATTGTGGCTTTCTAGGTCCACTGCCCATTGCAGAACTCTCAAGCATATTTCAGACACAGTCTCTGTTTCATGACTCAGCTTCCCTCAACTCTCAGGTTACTTCAGAACATCAGTGATCATGTCTTAATTGTATGTGTATACCACACAGTGTTTGGTAAAGGGCCTTCATAAATAAATACTTAAAAATTGAATAGATGCTTGCTTAATTGAATTAAACTGAGTTGAATGCTTCTTATTGTTGGAATCATTGGTGGCTACTTTGAGGAAAAGCAACTGAGTTGTTTCCTACTATCTTTTCTACCCCCAACTCCTTTAACTGGAATAAATCTCCATTCTTCTTATGGCAGGCAAGTGATGGACTGAATGCAGAATAAGGTACTCAGTAGATGCTTACATATGATAGTAGCGCCAAGAATCCTTTTGGCTTGAGGGTAACAGTCTTATTGGAATTATAAGTTTTTCAGTTTTAAACTGGTGTTCTCTGGTGCCAAATTTATCTATTTTAAATCATTAACATTAAAATCATCATGCAAGCCACTGGGAGGGTGGCAACGGCTTCACTACTCAGATCTTTTTCTTACCAGAGTTTAACCCCAAACATTCGCATGTCCTCTCAAACAAAAAGCTTGCCTCTGAGTATGTATAAATATATGTAAAAGTCATTCAGGACTTCCATGATGGTAATGATTTAAGATACGCCAAATCTGGAATTATATTCTCATAAAAATTGTGTGACTATAAACACACACACAATATAAACCACATAATATGCTTTATTTCAGGTAGATAGTACACAGTAAAATAGCTACTTACTTGGTGGTAAGGATGTAAGTCTTGTGGTTACTGTTTCAGTGATAACTAGGGAAAGAAAAAGAAAGACAAAATGGTATATCCCACAGAAATCTTCTAACCCTGGGCAAGGGGTGGTGTTTGAAGTATTATCACCTATCTTAGTCTAACTATATTACATCAGACTTTCACAGAACTGTTTGCTATAGGTAGAGATGTAACTAGGAATTCTGGCACCTGAGGTAAGTGTGTGTGTGTACGCTCTGTCCCAGATAGGCGCATTCAGTCCTCCAGGGAGTCCATTTCAAGTCTCTATTCTCTCCACTCACCCAGTTCCCAGCGTAGAGAGAAAGGGGCAAAATGATGGAGGAAGATGGGCCATGAGTATACCAAGCCAATGATATCTTTGGGCCTGATGGCTCAGTGCAGGAGAAGCAGTGGGAAGCTGTAACCCTGCACTGTGCAGGACTGACAGATCAGAGTTCTACTAGAAGGAGGAAGTAGTCTTGGTGCCCAGGTAATAAGCCCTGGTTAACCCACCCTAGTAATGGCTCTGTATGTAGCAGTTAGGTTTGGGGAGAGGATATAATTTGACCTACAGCATAACTGAATCTGTCAGAATGCATGATGTTCCATTAGCATCCTGCTGTTGGGGGTAACTGTTTTGTTCTCCTTGGATGTTCTGTCAAAATGACTCATAGCAGCCAGCAAAACGAGGTGTTTAAAGCCCCTTATTCAACAATGGAATCCTATGCTATGTGGGTTTGGCATTGGAAAAAACCTTAAACCTCTTCCCATGACTCACTCTGTCTCTCCAGACTCCTCTGAGCTGCCTCAGCTGGGCCAGGAGGTTGGCACAAAGCCTATTGTTCCCTTGTTTGAGACTTGGGGCCATGAACAGGACACAGCATGTTTCAGCTACAAACAGGGATGTCTTTAGGGCACATTAATCACTGTGTGCCCTGCCCCCAACATCTATCAGGCCAAATTAATAAACAGAACAACCTTGAAAGGGAAAAGGAGTCACAAGAGGAGAATGTACAAAATGAGAAGGGGTAGTGGGAAGTGGACCTTTGACATCTAAGCTTCAAACTCGCCTCTTTCAGTGATGAGTGTGTGCGCGCGCGTGTGTGTGTGTGTGTGTGTGTGTGTGTGTGTGTGTGTGATCTATGGGCTGATTGTATATATCAGGTCTTTATAAAACTGCCAATGATTGGAAGCTATCCCCTTCTCCATACTACTACTACTACTACTACTACTACTACTATCACCACCACCACCATTAGTATTACTATTCTACTACTATTTCTACTCTTACCATCATCACCTCTACCACTACTACCTCTACCACTATAACCAGCACTACTACTATTACTACTCTATTACTATTCTTACTCCTACCACTACCACTACTACTACCACCACCACTATCACTGCTACTATGACTACCACCACCACTACTATTACTACTCTACTACTATTGCTAACATTACTACTACTGCCACCACCTCCTCTACCACTACCACTAGTACCACTAGCACCACTACCACCACCACCACTACTGCTACTACTACTACTAAGCTAGCATTTATATACTACTTTAAGGCTTGCAGAAGTCCATACATATATAGTCTCATTTGGTTGTCACAACAGTCCTCTAACATAAATAGTATTATTTGTAGGTGACCAAACAGAGGTTGATGGAGATTATGAGCCTTGCCCAGGGTCACACAGCTAGTAACTAGCAAAGTCATGCTACCTCAGTTGTTCTAGCAAGAGCATGAGATTATACAAGTAACAGGAGCAGCTTTTTTTGTTTGTGTTGGGTTTTTTTTTTTTTTTGGTGGGGCAATGAGGGTTAAGTGACTTGCCCAGAGTCACACAGCCAGTAAGTGTCAAATGTCTGAGGTCTGATTTGAACTCAGGTCCTCCTGAATCCAGGGCCGGTGTTTTATGAGAGAAGCAGCTTTTAAAGCTCAGTAAGACAGCTCTCACATCTGGTGACTAGATTTGAAAAAGGGTTTGAGTGCTTTTGAGAAGCCTTTCATAGTAGAGCTCCTGGATTCCCTGATATACATTCCACTTCAGTTTAAAGAATTTAGTTACAAAGTGGATAGAGTGATGGACCCAAAGTGAGGAAGACCTGAGTTCAAATCTTATCTCAGAAACTTAATTATCTGGGCACCCTGGGCAAGTCATTTAATTTACATTTCCTTGTCTATAAAATGGGATATTAATAGCACCTATCTCACAGTGTTGTTGTGAGGATCAAATGGGAAAACATGCACAAAATACTTTGTAAATTTCTAAACATTATATGAATGTAAGCTATATGTAATTATGTTTCCATCTAGAGATACTGAAAGATCGCAGGGGAAAAAAAAGCTAGTTTTCTGCGTTATTAAAGGGGACCAGTTGAAAACAACCCAGAGCATTTCATTTGTTCAGTTTCATGCCATTTCTATGATATGATCAGTGTTTTCTCTATGTGACTTTGGCCATTAGAGCATAAGCTCAGAATCTGTTGGTCTTGCCTCTTTCTGTGACTTCGGAGCCTTCTCTCCTGCCTTTCTTGGTTCCATCCATATCATAGCCACCTGAGAGAGAAATAGAGAAACCGGGAAAAGTTATTCTTTTTATTGTTACTCCCCTGCTCAAGAACTGGTAGAGGCTCCCTATTGCCTCTAGGATAAATCTCAAACTCCTTAGCTTGGCAATGAAAACCCTTCCCCATTCAGCTCCCATCTACCTCTTCAGGCCAAGTTCACATTAATTTCTTGTACCCTATGTTCCAGCCAAACTGGTCTACTTGCTTCTTGAATTCAGATTTCCTTCTCCCATCTCTGTGACTTTGTACAGGCTATCCTCATGCCTGGCAAGCACTTCCTCCCCACTTCCTCTTAGAATTTCTATCATCCTTCAAGGTTTAGTTCATATGCCAGCCCTCATGGGAAACCTTTCCTGTACCTCCAAATTCTAGTGGCATTTCCTTCCTCAAACAAACAAACAATAAATAAATGAATGAATGGATGGATGGATGAATAAATGAATGAATGAATAAATAAATGAATGAATAAATAGATAAATACATATATACACACAGATGTATATACATGTGTATATATGTATATACATATAAACACATATGTGTATATATATATATGTATACACATACACACCTATTTACATAGTGCATGTTGTCTCCTTCCCTCCTCTCACCTCACTCCCAACATAAAGTTCTTCATGGAAGAGAGTGATATGTGTTTTGTCTTTATGCCTGGCACTTAGTAGGCACTTTAGAAATGCTTGTTGCTTGGATAGGATCCCTTGTAGAGAGGAGGATCACAAAGCTTTTCTGATGCCATCATTTCTCCATCTCCTGTCTCTGTACATGTACATGGCTGTCCCTCATGCTTGGAATGTGCTCCATCCCCAGATCTCCGACTTGGCCTCCCTCAGGTCTCAGCAAAAGGACACCTTTTGCCAGAAACCTTTCTTGGTCTTCCCTCAAAGGTTTCTTCTAACTACCTTGTATATATCTTGTGTCTATCTGGCAGTTTGCATGTCACGCCCCTGGTCCCCCTATTAGAATGTTAGCTCCTCAGGATGAGGGCTTGGTACCCCCAGCACACAGTACAGTTTGTGACACAGAGTAAACACTTAATAAATGCTTGTTGGCTGACATATTACGAAGGGGTTTCACCTACTATGTGCAATTCCTAGAAAAGATGATTCTCCATTTTAGGGCCTTGATAGGATTCTAAGGATTGAATCGAGGTGTGATATCCATGCTGTGTAATGAGATGAAAATAATACAACACAGAACAATAGAATTTGGGATTCTGGTCCTTTGGACCACAGCTTTTTCTTCAAGGAGTGGGGAGTTTCGAAATACTCCTTATCACAAAGTCACATCGATAGTGCAGAAACACATCCTGCCAGAGAAGACATGGTTTGGGGAGTGGATGTATATTTATTATACCTTTGTATGACTATAAGAGGTATTCATCAAAGTGATCATCCAGAGGTCCTTTTATAAATAAATAAATAAATTAATTAATTAATTAACCTATTTGTCAAAAATTATTTATTTATCTATCTATCTATTCATTCATTTGTTTATCTATTTATTTATTTGTGAGGCAATTGGGGTTAAGTGACTCACCCAGGGTCACACAGCTAGTAAGTGTCAAGTGTTTGAGACCAGATTTGAACTCAGGTCCTCCTGAATCCAGGGCCAGCGCTTTATCTGCAGCGCCACCTAGCTGCCCCCAGAGGTCCTTTTAGATGGAACATGATTAATATTGACCAAGTTCAAGTTGCTCATAATATTGTATATGGACCCAGTCAGAGCAAAGGGATCAAGGATTCATTACTTAGAGTTAATGGCCTGGCTTTATTTGCCACCACAGTATCTCTTCCATCCTTTCTTTCTTTTTCATCCCCTCTGCCACCAGCCTAGTTCAGGGCCTCATTATTCTTCATCTGAACTCCTATAGCAGCCTCTCTAGTGGCCTACCTGCCTCCAGTATCTTCTTGTCTCCATATTCTCAACCAGTTAGCTGGATCTGTAATCTCATTGATATGGGTATTCCTTATAGTAATGCAGGTCACAACCCATCCCCACCAGCCCCTACTGGGTGGCTCTTGTCTATTTCCTCACATTTTGTTAAATTGATCTGCCCAAAACTCATCTCTAATTACATCACTCCTCTAAAACTTCAATAACTCTTTCATTGCCTACTGAATTGAGTCCTGGTGCCTTAGTCTGACATACAGGCCTCCCCTTGCCTACCCCTTTAGCCTCATATCATGCTGCTTCCTTTTCTAAGGACTCCTGTCAAATAGTAACTCCAGATAAATTCATCGTCCTGTGCTCACCTCCTGAGGAAAGCCCTTTACCAATGCTATTTTCCCTATCTAAAATGCTGCTCTCCAGCTCCCTCCTCCCATCTGCACCTGTAGAAATCCCATCTTTCCTTCAAGGCCCAGCTCGAATGTCACCTCTTCGAAGTATCTTCCATTGCCCCTACCCCCACCCCACTGATCTCTCCCTCTCCTGTGAATGCTCACAGTACTTGGCTTGTACTCTTCTTGGGCATCGAGCACCATCTACTTTGTGTTGTAGGGAGTTTTATCTCCCCTGGTAGACTGCAGGTTCCTTGAGGGTAGAGACTATGTCTTATTTATCTCTGTATCTCCCCCATAGTTTGGAGTCAGAAAGCCCAGTATGAACTGAATTTTGTAATGATAGGTAAAACAATAAAAAAGGATAAATTGTGTTAAATTATACTATGATTTATGTTATAAACAATCAAGAAAAAGATAAGATCCATACCCAGCAAGGATGGAGAGATGGCATTTTACTACCTGCTTTCTATATTATTGAGAAGAGGATAAAAAGTTAACCAGGAATTGCAACCAACATAAGTAAGGAGGCATTTAAAGAGCACCCAGATGCCCTCACCTAGTTCAAGTCATGTGGTCTGAAGGAATTCTGTGTAACAGTACTGAAAGAACTTGTGAATGTCATTCTTGAACTTTTATTGGTGATCTTTGAGGAAGCATGGTGAATGAGAGAAGTGTTATGGATTTGGAGGTGGATAGATGTTGCCTCATTTTCTTTTTTTTGTTTTGTTTTTTTGCGGGCAATGGGGGTTAAGTGACTTGCCCAGGGTCACACAGCTGGTAAGCGTCAAGTGTCTGAGGCCAGATTTGAATTCAGGTACTCCTGAATCCAGGGCCAGTGCTTTATCCACTGCACCACTTAGCCACCCCCCTGCCTCATTTTCTAAAAAAAGTTGAGAAGCTTTACACTTTAAACTATAGGGCAGCAAGTTTGATGTTGATTCCTGGAAAAACTCCAGAACAGATTATTAGAAGGACGATTTGTCAGCGCTTAATGAAGAGGTTATCCCAAAGAATTAACATGGATTCATTAAGAAAAAATTATGTCTGACTCAGCTCATTAACTGTTTTGATAAGGTTATCAGATGGGGAGGTGGTAGAAGTACTCTGAAAATAGCAAATCTCACATGATTTCCTTGTGGATGATGTGGAAAGACATGAACCGAATACTGTTAAGTGGGTTTAGGACTGATTGGTTGACTAGATCCAAAGAGCATTGATTAATGAGGGAGTTCTCCAGTGGAATATCACAGGCGTTGAGTTATCTTCCTGTCCTATTGGATGAAGGCATAACTGTCATGCTAATCCATTTTGGGGAGGGTAAGAAGCCCAGGTGGGTAGTTAATGAAATGAATGATAGAAATAGGATCCAGAAAGAGCTCAATGGGTTAAAATGGTGGGCTGAAGCTAGCAAGATGAAATTTAACTGGAATAAATGCATAGTCCTGTTTTTTGGGTAAAAAACCTAAAACAAACCCTGAAGAAATATAAGATAGGGAAGGTGTGGCTGAAAGGCAGTTCATATGAAAACAAATAAACAAAAGAACAGATCTTGGGTACTTTAGGGGAATGTGAGCTCAGCATATCATCAATAACTTATTGAAAAAAGCCAGCATCAATAATGTCCAGAAGTGAACAACTGAGGTGATAATTCTGTTGTACTAGCTCTAATCAGAACCTAGCTGGAATAACAGGGTTTATTTTAAGGTACCATATTTAGAAGACTCACTGACAGGGAAGAGTGAAGAGTGGAGGGCAAGAGAACTCAAAACCATGTCACATGACAATGGTTGAAAGACTTGCATGTGGGTGGTACAGTGGCTAGAGTGCTGGACCTGGCGTTCAAATATGATCTTGGATACTTATTAGCTGTATGATCTTGGGCAAGTCATTTAATCTCTATTTGCCTCAGTTTGCTCATCTGTAAAATAGAGATAATAACACTTACCTTGAAAGGTTGTTGTGAGGGTAAAGTGAGTACAAACTAGAATGTGTTACATAACTGCTAGCTATTATTATGTTTATGGGCAACGAGGTGGCACAGTGGATAGAATCCTGGGCCTAAAGTCAGAAAGATTTATGTTCTTCAGTTCAAATCTCCCCTCAGACACTTATTAGCTGTATGACCCTGGGCAAGTCCCTCCGCCCTGAGCTGGAGAAGGAAATGGCAAACCACTCATTTGCCAAGTCTCTTTGCCAAGAAAACTCCTCAAAATGGGTCACAAAGAGTTGGACATGACTGAAATGACTGAACAGCAACAACATTATTATGTTTAACTCACAGAAGGGATGTTTTATGGAAGAGAGACAGATAACTTTGGTTACTGGAGGTCATCAAGAGGATGTTAAGTCACCCAACATGTTGGAGATGTTCAGGATGGGATTTCTCAGTCCTTTGAGTAGGATTTGGACAGGTCTCTGAGGTTCCTTTCGGTCCCAAGATTCCACGATTCCATAATGTTCTCCCTTTACTGACTTCAGGGTATATCTTGGCCCTTGCACCATGGAATATGTTCCATGGCTGAAGCCCTTTCCTTAGAAGAATCCTTGGCTCACTTGACCTTTCCTCACCTAAAATCAGGCCCATGGCAAAACAGCCTTCAGAAGGATTCCATTCAACCTGCAGAAAAGCAGACCTTGGCCAACTAATTGTGCCAACTCTCCTCATTGTGTTTTCTCAGAGACAACCTAGCTGTGGGCTGGGGATGAGGCACCAGAGAACAAATTTTGGCTGCATCTGAAATGCCACAGAAAGAATGTATCCCAGGGCCAAGAGGAGGAGCTCAATAAACACAGTAATTGGTTCTAGACTAATTAAAAGGCCATCCTTGACTTGTGACTTGAACTGATTTCCAGAAATATCATCTATAATTTATACCATGCAAACTTATATGGAACTTAACACCTTTCTCAGAATCCTTCATGTGGGCACTAATTGAAGGTCTTTCTTTAATAAACTGACCTTTCCCTATGGATGAATGGAAAGGACATTAAGACACCATTTAGTACAATCTCCTTATTTTACAGATGAGGAAACTGAGTTACAAAGTAGTCATTCAACTTGCTCAAGGTCACATGGATGGTGTCAGAGGAGGAACTTATTTATTAAATTCCAAATGATATCTTTTGGAGGAAAGTGTGTGTGTGTGTGCGTGTGTGTGCGTGTGTGTGCGTGTGTGTGTGTGTGTGTGTGTGTGTGTGTGTGTGTGCTCCCATGCGCAGTGTGCACGCATACCCCTTGAGTGTATACCCAGGTCTTACTGACTCTAAGGCTAATCTTCTAACCTTCACGCCCCAGTGTTTCTCTTCACTCATTATTTGCCATAGTATCAGAATTTCTGAGACATATGAAGGGTGAGATTTTGGGAAGCATTTGTGTCTTCCAAGGAGCTGAACCAGTCAGTTTCTGACCAACGCCCATCACATTGAGTATAAGGAAAGCTGAATAGATTTGCAATTGGAACTATCTGCCCCCCCCCATGTCCAAATCCAGGGATCTGTGGTCACTGAACCCATAGGCTATGACATTTCTACAGCTTTTCTTAGGTCTAACTTTGGAGTCTTATGGCTTTTGGGAAGACTGTGCGTGGCTCTGGATTCAAGGTTTTGCTGGGGGCCATGAAAATACCTCTCCTTCTCCCTAGCCCCCCTCCCACCTCATAGGGGATGCCATAGTTCACATCTTTATAAGGCACTGTTTCTGAACGAATATTTTTAAACTGACATACTGACAGACCTTGGAAATCAAGTTATGAAACACACTAGGATAAAAGAATGAGCCTATTCACCAGATGCAAGGATGTATATTCTAGTTCCACCAGGGTATTCTAATTCAGAGTTACTTGGGATGTCAAAAAAAAAAAAAGCCCTAAACCTGAAGTCCCAGTTCTTTACTGACTATGAGACTCTGGACAAGTCATTTAACCTATCTGAGCCTCGGTTTACTCATTTTTAAAAAATGATCGTAATAGTTGCCTTGCCTACCTCAGAGCTGTTGTGAGGAAAGTGCTTTGTCAACTTTTAAAATGTTACATAAAATGAGCTATTATTATTATTATTATTTTCATTAGAAACCATAGGTGTTAATGAATGCTTCTATAGCTATGACTTATGAAGAAGATGCTTTTTATATATAAGGTGTGTTTTTAAGATTTGAAAATACCCAGGGACATTTCCTTACAACGTAAAAATCTCAATGCAATAATTTGGGTCCATTTGCAAGGGCTGTCACCTTCTGTTTTGTGGAAATAAAATCATTTTAGGTAAATAACCACTAAAATCGCTCGCATAATTGAATAACTCTAAAACAAAGTCAAGGAACAGGTAGGTGGTACAGTGAATAGAGCACCAGGTCTGGAGCCAGGAAGACTTATCTTTGTGAGTTCAAATCCAGACTCAGACACTTACTAGCTGTGTGACCCTGGGCAAGTCACTTAACCTATTTGTTTCAGTTTCCTCATCTGTAAAATGATCTAGAGAAGGAAATGGCAAACACTCCAGTATCTCCGACAAAAGACAAACAAACCCAAATGGGGGCAGGGAGAGTCAGACATGGCTGAAAGGACTGGACAACAACAGTACAAAGACAAGGACAACTGAGGAGTGTTGATAGATAATGAGCTGAATTAGTGATAGGGCCTGAGAGATAGTGTGTATTGGAGTCAGGAAAAGCAGAGATTAAATCTAGCCTCTGACACTTATTGGCTGTTTGACCACAGGCAAGTAATTCAACCTCTCTGAGGATCATCTTCCTCATCTGTAAGATGGAGTTGATAGGCATGTCATGAGGACCAAATGAGATAATATATTCCTAAAGAAGTTTGCAAACCTTAAAGGGCTCTATAAATGTAATTGTTCTCATGATTCCTAACAATCATCTCTCAATACCAAGAAGAGGAGGAGAATCTATGTTTTTCTCTTTAGTCTTTATTTTTGGGAACAAACTACTTTTTAAAAAAAATTTTTTTTTAGTGAGGCAATTGGGGTTAAGTGACTTGCCCAGGGTCACACAGCTAGTAAGTGTTAAGTGTCTGAGGCCGGATTTGAACTCAGGTACTCCTGAATCCAGGGCCCGTGCTCTATCCACTGTGCCACCTAGCTGCCCTGGGAACAAACTACTTTTTGCTAAAGGCTTACAAAGGATGTGGGACCTTTGTACAACTTCCATTCCCCCATGATCTAGAAATTGCTAAATTTTAAAACCAGAGAACAATATATAAAGATGTGTGCTGATAAATGTTTTGATAACCAGTTCTCTGGAAAAAAAAAAACCCACCCCAAACCCAAATACAAGACAATTAAGTTTGATCTGCATTATTTGCAATTCTCCATTACTTTCTTCTTGTCTAGGTGATCAACAAAACAATCACTTAAGCCCTGATTTATACAATTTGTTGATTTCTAAGGTATAAATAAGCACCCTGAAATTTTAATATATGTGTCTCTGTCACCACATGTCTATATGCATACATATGTTGCATGCATGTATGCATATATGTGCATACATGTGCACAGATACAAACCTAAACAATTTAGGATTGAATAGTAACAGTAATGATAATAATTAACATTTAAGGTTCGCAAAATACTTTCCATTATTCCTATTTTACAGATGAGGAAACTGAGGTTCAGAGAGGCCAAGTGATTTGCCCAGTCATAGCAAAAGTGGAATTTGAACTCAGGTCTTCCTGACTCTATACCTGGTACCCTATTCATTGTGCTACCTAGCTTCCCCTCTACTTAGAGGGTATCAAGTAAAGGCTAGATATGTTGTTGAGGGAATTTTTTTTTCAAGTATAGGTTTAATTAGGTGGCTGTTGAGGGCCTTTCCAACTCTGGAATTATATGATTTAAGATGAAATTCAAATTCATTCACCTTTGAGTGGTCGTCCAATAGCACAGAACAGATTATTTGGGTTGAATAAAGGTGATAATATCAGTGGCAAAGGTCATTTCAAAAAGATGAGGCCACACCCAAACTCTTGGATCTTCAGCAGGAAGTAAGGCTTGACTATTTTCATTTTGGGGGACAACAATTGCTGTATGGCCTTTTTTTCTTTTCGATTTTTAAGATAACCGTACCACTGGCTTAGCTGGGCTGGAGAGAGGGGAGGCAGAAGCCTGTATAGGCAGGTCAGTGCTGGGCAAAGGTAGATCTCATTGAATCACAGCAGCATTTCCCCAAAGAATTAAGCCAACAAACACTTTAGGACTTGAAATACATTGATAGAGCCACCAGAAACTTACTTTGGGAAGTCTGGGGATATGAAATATCCTTTAGGATAGAGAAGATTTTGTGGTTGTTGTTTTGTTTCAGTTGTGTCGTTCTCTCTGTAATTCCATTTGGGATTTTCTTGGCAAAGATACTGAAGTAGTTTGCCATTTCCTTCTCCAGTTCATTTTATAGATGAGGAAACTGAGGCAAACAGGCTTACGTGACTTGTTCAGGGTCACATAGCTACTAAGTGTCTGAGGCTGGATTTGAACTCAGGTCCTTCTGACTCCAGGGCTGGAGATTTTAGAGCAAAATAGAGGAAATTTAAACCCATTTTCTTACACCCTGAATAGAACATAAGCTCTGTGAAGGCAGGATTAGGTTCATTTTTATCTTTATTCTCTCATCCCCTAGGATACAGTCTTGCAAATGGTGATGCTCAAAAAAGATTTGTTGACTTGCATGAACTGGATGCTTCTGCTTGTCTGATGCTGCAGCAAGTGAACTCAAATTTAGCACTGGACACAAGATGCAGCTTTAAAGAATATCACCGACTCTTTCTTGTTTCAGTGCGATTGCAGTCTTCCAAGGATTTACACTCCAGTTTGAAGCAGACCCACTCATTTTCATTGGCCCCATTTAAAATCTTGCCGTTTTCTCCAGTAGCCTTTGCTGTGTCTGGTGTCCCTGAAGCATATTCCCCAAGACATACACATCCATCATGGTGAAATTTCTGCATCTAAAGTGTACTCTGTTTCTAAAGGAGAATATTGCAACATGGAAGGAATGATCTTGCCTTTCAGAGGAGCCCTTTTTTGGATTTCTCTTGCTTCCTGAACCCATGAATACAGCCAATACAACTGTTTTTTGTTTTTGTTTTTGTTTTTTGTTTTTGTTTTTGTTTTTGTTTTTTTAGTGAGGCAATTGGGGTTAAGTGACTTGCCCAGGGTCACACAGCTAGTAAGTGTTAAGTGTCTGAGGCCGGATTTGAACTCAGGTCCTCCTGACTCCAGGGCCGGTGCTTTATCCACTGCGCCATCTAGCTGCCCCCCAATACAACTGTTTTTTAAGCTTCTGCTTAAGAAAAATGGAAGGTATCCTAGTCCAAGGTGAAGTTAGAGATCTGGCAATTATTTGATCCAGGAGATGCAGGGCAGCATGGTGAGAATAACGTTGGATTTGAAGGCAGAAGACTTGGGTCCCTGTCCTGCTATTTATTAGCTGGGTGACCTTGGAGAAGTCACCTAACATCTTTTCCTTCCACCATGAAAGAATGGGGAGAATAATACCCACTCTCTTGCCATTTAGTATTCTGGGCAAGGGAAGAGTTCCTGGCTGGGGGAGTTGTATTAACCCAAGCAGAAGATCTCAGTCACAGAAGGCATGATGGGCCTCTCCAGTTGGTGGGCTGGAGTCCCATTCTGGACAATAGTGAGTCACAGATTATTCTGACAAGCCTCATTTATGCTAGGGACCCCTCCTCCCCGTGCCATTTAACTTTAATATACTCCCTGTGCCTCCCTATACCACAGGAATATTCATTAAGAGACAGTCAAGGACACAAAGATTATAGCTTTAGAGACAGAAGGAACCTTAAAAGTCATCTAGTCTAAGTATATGGTATCATTTTACAGATGAAGAAACTGAGGCACGGGAATGTTAAATGACTTCTGAAGAACACATAGGTTGTGAGCCGTTATTCATACCCAGGTTCTCTGATATCAGATCAGTACTCTATTAACTAAGCTATGCTACTTTGCTATTAAAAGGGGAAATTTTATGTTATGGAAAATCATACATACCCCCCCCCCAAAAAAAAAATCTGGTTCCCAGAGCACATTCTAATCTCTGCTTAGGCACTGGTGGTTCATTCACCAGTTCTCCCCACACTCTCCAATTTTCTTCCCGCTCTGATGATCCAAACTATGTGCTTCAGCCAGATTAGGTTTAGATTTAGAATTGAAAGGGAGCTCAGATGTTATCTCATCCATTCCCTTCATTTAAAAAAAATGAGGAAACTGAGGCTAATAAAGCTTAAGTGGAAGAAGTTAGACTCAAACCCCAGGTCTTTTTAACTCCAGAGCAACAGTCTGTCCTCTAGATCATACTGCCTTCTAATTAAAAAAAAAAACAAAACCAAACCCAAAACCCAATCCAACCCAGTTTGTACCTCCATGAGCTATTTCCTCTATCAGCATTAGCAGATCATACAGATAACAACAGCCCATGCTCAATATCTAGCCTTAAGGTTTATAACACATTTTATGTACATTGGGAGAATCTCAAATCAAATTGTCCAAACAAAGGACTTACCTAGATTGCTTTCCTGAAGGATCGGAGAACCGCTTTAGATGAAACCCCCCTCTCACCTCCCCTGATGTTTTCTTCTTCTAAAAATGTGCAGCGAACACTTTTTATCCCGCCCCAGCAAAGGTGTGTTATGGCTGAGTGATCTTTCAAATATGTTGCCTTCTCTCTCCCTCCTCCCCCTTTTCTCTTTCAGTAACTCTGCTCCCAGAACAAGTCCTGACAAAGGTGTGGCATGGTTTACAGCTTTACTCCACCCTTCCAATTATCTGACACTTGCTGGATACAACTGGCAAAAAAAATCTGCCTCCAGGAATCAAACTTTATAGAGCTCCTAGCTTGCTGCTTAGGTAGATTAATCTTTTATGGGCTCACCTGAGTAAAGGAACAAAGGTTCAGCATAAAGGAATTGACTGGGAGTTGTCCTTCTCTTCCTGGAATCAACCTTACATACCACCACAGTTTGGGACCCTACATCACCTGTCTAGCTTTGGCCCAAGTTCCAGCCTGGGGTACCAGGGGGTGGGCTCAGGTTGGCAGGGGACAGGAGCAAAGGGCCTCAGACAAATTGAAATTTGAGATGTTGCATCCTCTTTTTTCTGTCTCTTCCACTCCCCCAATTTTAATGTTGCCCTCCTACCTTGGCCCAGGTCCTCTCCTGCTGCTGATTGAGATGCTTCAGTCAGGAAGGAAGGCATCTTGCCAAATTCATTAATACTTTGAGGTAGAGACTGAATAGGTTAATCAAATTTCCCAGTAAGACTTTTGTTGTTGTTTTTTGTATCACTGAGAGGGCAATGCTGAGGCCAAAGGAATATTAGTTCTACCGGTGGGATTTCAAACATTTTGGCACCTGATTGGGAGGGGGGAGATTTTGGGATGAGGTGGATTTTCTTGGTGGTCTGAAGATCATGGAACCAGCTGCTCTAGCAACATTAAAATACATTTGTGCGTTATTTATTTATTTTTTTTACATATAAGGTATTTTATTTTTTCCATTACATGTAAAGATAGTTCTCAACTTTTGTTTATACAAGCTTTACAATTTCAGATTTTTCTCCCTCCCTCCCCTCCCTCCCCCCCTCCCCTAGACAGCAGGTAATCTGATATAGGTTATATATATATATCTATATACATATACATATAGATATATACACATAATAACATTAATCCTATTTCTGCATTAATCCTGTTACAAGAGAAAAAATCAGAGCAGTGATGCAAAACCTCAAAATAGAAAAAAAAACCAACAGCACCCAAAACAAAAGAAATAGTATGGTTCCATCAGCATCTATACTCCACAGTTCTTTTTTTTTTTTTTCTTGGATTTGGAGATCCTCTTCTATCATGAGTTCCCTGGAACTCTTCTGTACCATTGCATTGGTGAGAAAAACATAGTCCATCACAGTAGGTCAACACACATTTGTGCGTTATTGACAGACTCTTCAACACTGGAGGTTTGTTTCTATAGGGAGTGTTGTGGACTTGCCATGGGGATGGATTTGGCCAATTCCAAAGGAGTTCCAACAGAAGTGTAGAACACTTAGCCTGGGGTCTATAGACACCTTTGGGTTCATAATTTGGATAGGGAAAAAGTTTACATCTTTACATGGGCTTCTTTTTTGTTTTTGTTTTGTTTTTTGGGTTTTTTTGGTGAGGCAATTGGGGTTAAGTGACTTGCCCAGGGTCACAAAGCTAGTAAGTGTTAAGTGTCTGAGGTCAGATTTGAACTCAGGTCCTCCTGAATCCAGGGCCGGTGCTCTATCTACTGTGCCACCTAGCTGTCCCTTTTACATGGACTTCTAACTGAAATTTAGCATTTCCTTTAATTATTTAAAAACATGATTCTGAGAAGGGGTCCCTAAACTTCATCAACCTGCCAAAGAGGTCCATGATACAAAAAGGGTCAAGTACTTCTGATTCATATAGAAATAGTTCTTACAGTACTCTACCCCTACCCCAAGTAGCTCATAATTATTTGAGGATGGTGAAAGTTAAACCTTTAAGTATCCATGACTGACCCCCTAAGCCATTATACATTTGCAGTTTAAATTTACAATGCTGAGGTGTTCTGGGGGAATTCTGGGATCCTGGGAGGGATAGACAATGTGCTTTCAACAGTATAGCACTCGTGTAAAAGTCTGCTCTGTGTTGTAGCAGGCATCCAGTAGCAACTCCAACTCATCTGGGCACAGGGAGAAGCAGGCAGGCCCTTTGTGCTTCCCTACTACCCAACTTTTCCTCCCCCTCCCCTGAGCCTTTGTCTTATCTCTAAAATGAAAATAACAACACTTGTATGTGGCTGTTGTGAAAAAAAATCAAATGAAAAAAATGTATGGAAAGTGCATTTTTTTTTTTTTTAGTGAGGCAATTGGGGTTAAGTGACTTGCCCAGGGTCACACAGCTAGTAAGTGTCAAGTGTCTGAGGCTGGATTTGAACTCAGGTACTCCTGACTCCAGAGCCAGTGCTCCATCCACTGTGCCACCTAGCTGCCCGGAAAGTGCATTTCTAAGTTTTACAATGCTATGTAAAAGTAAGCTATTATTTTTTTTATCATCATCATCATCATTAATGTCCATTATTAGTCCTACTCTTGCCTTGACAATTGGCCCACGGCTTTCAGAAAAACTCACTACAGACCCTAGACACTGAGCTTGGGCTCATGGAATCACAGTCGAAAGGGACCTCTGAGATCAGGGAATCTAAATGACATCTCAAAAAGAATCCTCTCTGCAATCTCCCCCACAGGTGGGCATCCAGCCTTTGTAGGAAGCCCTCTGCTCCAAAGGAGCTCCCTACCTTCTGAGGCAAGCCACTGTGTCTTGGCCAATGCTCGTCCTTAGGAAGGTTTCCATACATTAAACCTAAATCTGCATCTTTGCAGCCTCGGCTCAGTGCTTCTAGTTCTGGCACCAATAGAACAAGACCAATCCCTGTTCCACTGAACAACTTCTCAAATACTTGAAGATAGTGTATCACTTCCCATCTCCTCCCACAAATGTTTGCTTCTTCAGACTAAACAGAATCTGATCATCGTAGAATTTTTAGAGTGGGAAGGAACCTCAGAGTGTATCTTTTCCAACCAGATGCCAAAAGGAATATCCATTAAAACTTAGTGAACAAGTGGTCACTAAGCCTCCTCTTGAGGACCTTCAATTAGGGAAGGGAACCTATTGCTTCTCGAGTCTCCACATTCCATTTAGGGGCAGCTCTAATGATTCAAATATTTTTTCCTGGAATTGAGCCTAAATTGGTCTCTGAAGCTTTCAATAATCTCTCCTGGTTTTGCTGTCTGGGGGCAAAGAGAAGTCTAATCTCTCTTTCGCATGATAGCTGTTCCAATCTTCTTAGACAGCCATTATGTTCCTTTGGAATATTTGTATTTCAAGGCCAAATCTCCTCAGTTCCTTGCAACCATCCTCATATGGCAAATTTTCTGAGTCCCCAGAGAAGTATTACGTGTCCTGCTGCTCTTTCCTTTGATAGGAGATGTCAGGGTGGGAGCAATTGGCCACTGAGTTCTCACCTTACGAGGTCATTAGTGTCAAATAATATTATGTAGGTAAAGCACTCTGCAAACTTCAAAGTACTATAGAGATGTCAATGGGCACCATCATCCTTATGTCAGCACAAAGTAGAAACATTGGTGTCATATTTTGGAGAATCCATTGGCACCTTCCAGGTCTTAGGGCCAGAATCTGAGCTTATGATCTACAGCTTCTGGCTATTTTCAGACCCTGCCACTTGCACTCCAGCCAGCCTTCCCATCTTCCTTATCCCAGTTTTCTCACTAGAACCTTGAACGCTGCCCATGAGACCTGGGGGTGTGATAGGCAAGCTTTTGCCTTATCTCGCCAGGCACCAGGCCTTCACATCACTTCCCAGCCATTTCCAAGCCATTCTTCTTGAGCTGGTACCCTGACCCTTTTCTGACTCTCCTTTATGTATTGTTTTACTCCATTAGAATGTAAACTCCTTGAGGGCAGAGATTGTCCTCTTGTATTTGTTTCCCTAGCACTTCACCCAGTGCCTAGCACATACTAAGTATGCTGTAAGAAATGATGAGCGGGTTTATTTTAATTTTAAAATTAATTTTAATTTTTTTTGTTTTGAGCAAGTTGATTTTAAGAAAAACATGGAAAGGCTTACATGAAATAATGAAGAGTGAAATGAACAGAACCAAGAGAATGCTATATACAGTAACAGCAATATTGTTCAAAGAATAACTGGATTCTGAATATTATAAATATTCAAATCAACTACAAAGGACTTATGAAGGAAGATGCTATCTACCTCCAGAGAAAGAACTGAGACATAGAGGTATGCATAGTATGGTTTTACATATACACACACTGTGAGAATCAGAGCTCCACCCTGAGGAGAAAGCATGTGGCCTGGTGTCCAGAAGTTATGTCTATAGAACCGCCTGTTGTCATGTCAATCAAAGCTACCAGCCAATTAGCTTGGAGCTCTGTGTGTGGATGGCCCTGCTTCCTGTATCACAGATGGCTTCTGGGAGATGCGGCAGAAGATTGCTCTCTTTTAGTCCAGAATTTTGGTGTGATGGCAGAACTTCACGTGGACTGCTAGGAAAAGCAAGGGTTTCTCTCTGGCTATACCGAATAGATCTAAGCTAGGATTTTCCATGCTATAAGGGATCTGTTCTCAACCTCTCTCTCTTCACTAACTTCTAATACACTTTAATAAATACTTAAAAGCCTAAACTCTTGCTGAATTTATCAGTAAATCTTAGCTAGTTTCTCCCCCACACTGGGATGAGGTCAGGCGACCACACATTAGATTTTAAACATCACAGCTAGAATTTTAGGCTTTGTACACACACACACACACACACACACACACACACACACACACGTCTATATCTCTCTCTATGTGTCAAATGGTCAAATTTGGCCTTCTGTGATGTTTAAAATCTAATGTGTGTCCTTACCTGCCCCCCGCCCTGGTTTTGGGGGGAAACTAGCTAAGATTTACTGATAAATTCAGAAAGAGTTTAGGCTTTTGAGGATTTATTAAAGAGTAAACACATGTAGTCCTGTAACATAGGAAATACTTTCCTCTCTCTTTTTCTGTCTGCCACCAAACCAAAGTCCCAGACAAAAGAAAGGCCAGAGCTAGCGAGCCAACCTCCCTTCCTACTTCCTGTCTCCCTCCCAGAAAAGGGGAGGTCCTTCAAGCTGATTTATTGAGGGCAGTCTCCTGTTGATGTAGTCCACAGCCTCTGAGAACAACACCCCACTCAGGGCCAGCCAGGTGTGGTCTCGATTTAATCATCCTTAAGTAGGTTCTCAGTCAGTCTTTCAGTCTCAACCAATTCCATCAATTCCAAATCAATCTTCAGGTGGGGCCCCTGGGCATCTGCCAAATCCCATTATTTTATCACACTTCCCTAGTACAGAGTGGAGAGGGAGATAGCTTGAAACTTAAAATGTAACAATACGTAAAATCAAATTGAAAAAATAAATGCTTCTTCATTCAGCATTCAATGTGGTGGTTTGATGGATTTATAATTTCATCAGTGAGCATGCTTCCTCCATTGATAGAGATTGTAATCTTTCTAAATCATCTCAAACTATGAGATTCTTGTATCTGTTTTCCCATAAATTCCCCTGAGAAGACATATCCAATATGCTGAAGGCCTTCCTGTGATTCTTCTGGTATCACAGGGGGGCCAGTGTATCACTTGGACTGTCCATTTTTATGTCAACCTATAAAGTACTTTGTAGACTTTAAAGCTCTCTAATAAAAGTAAATGATTATGTCTTTTGTATGGTTTCTTGGGTACAAATCATTGTTTGTTAACAAGCTTCAACCTGCTTACAACCACCATGTGACTTTTCATTGTCACCTGAGATATAATTTTAATTCTTTTGAGATTATGGTGAGCCATGATTTATAACCATACACGTTCCCTGGGAAAATATTAGTATAAAACAGATGGCATTTAATAATAGCTAATAATAGCTTAGTATGTTCCAGGCGTTGTGCTAAGTGCTTTACATTTATTATCTCCTTTGATTCTCACAATAACCCTGGGAGGTAGGAGCTATTATTTCCGCTTTACAGATGAGGAAATGGAGGCAAAATGGGGCTAAGTGACATGCCCAGGTTCATGCAGCTTCAAGTATCTGAGTCTATATTTTAACTCAGTTCTTCCTGACTTCAGGCCCAGGGCTCTATCCACTGTACCACCTAGCCAAAAGCATGGTGAAATTTCCCATATGCAATCCAGACAATCCCTTTTCCTACCTGATTCCAGCTCCACAGATTATTACAGACCTGCTGAGCCTGTCTAGTATACATCTATGGATGAGCTAAGCAGCTTTGTCTCCCAGGAGTCCTGGACCAACTCATGCTGGAATTAAAAGGGCCTGAGGGAGAGCTACCTTTTGGGGAAAGAGGATTGGGGGATCATAGATTTAGAGCTGAAAGGGACCTCTGAGGTCATCTAGTCCAACTTCCTCAGGGAGGCAGGATTTGAACCCAGTTCCTCTGACTCTAAAACCAACATTCTTTCGACCATACCATGGTTCCTCCTAGAGAGAATGGACTACATCATGACTGGAGTAAGTAAGCAGGATTCCATGCTATATGAAGCCAGAAGAGTTCATCATATTCAAGAGGACGGGCAGGAGGCAGGAAAGGAGATCACTGTAGTTGCTCAACATCGGATACATCTACATGAGTCAAAGAGGAGTCACTACCTCCTGCCCCTAGGGTCGCCATAGTCCCAGAGGCCTTCCCTCTCCTGATAACTCTGTTCCAGAACTCAAGGCTATTTAGTGCTAGATCCAGATTACTGTCCGTCTGCAGTGATGACGCTAGATATACACATTGACATGCTGGGTCAATGGGCTGCCTATCCAACTGCTTAGCATAGTCCGAATCACAGGCTTTTCATTATACTTGGGTTTTCTGGTATTATTAGGTATGTCTCTTTTGAGGAAATATGGATCTCCTTCAGGAGGACTTGGAAATATCCTGGGTCTTGGCACCATCACTACAGTGTCATCTAAAAGAAAGAATCTCTGGAGATAGATCCTCAGAGGAACTCCTCCATTCGGAATCTGAGTAGGAAGTCTTCCCCATAACATAATTCTGGTGAGCAAACTTCCGTTTTATTCATCCCTGGACACCCATAACCCGAGGGCTGTGAAATAGAATTATCTCTATGGCTGCACTGATCAACGGAGTTGAGTATGAGAGTATGTATGAGTGACTTCTTGTTAAGGGAAAACCCTGGAGGCTGTGTTTTGTTCTATCAAGTGAAATGCCTTTCTTAAATCAACATGCAATAAACATAGCAGGGACTTGTATTTTCTATATCTGTTGGCCCACCATGTGGCTCTAAAGATGTGATCTATGGTAGAAAAATCATTAGCTAAAACCTGAGTATTCTATTGTCATATTTTCATCAAGGTTACCCTCAATACATGTTTGTTGTTCAGACCTTTTCAGTCCACTTATTTCTCTCTCCTACTGTTCACTCTAAATAAGTTTTCCTTCTTTCTTTGTATTCTTTACATTTGCCATTTCTTATGGTACAATGATATTACATTACACTTTCATGCCACAATTTATTCAGTTATTTCTTCTCATATCACTGGACACATGGGTTGTGGTTAGGTTTTTTCAATTAGAAATATTTTTGTACAGATAAGTCTTTTATAAACACACATAGGTAGTATCTTTAGAATATCACATCAAAGGATATGAATGGTTTTGGTCACATGATTCTTTTCTTCACCCCAAATGCATGTTTTCTTAAATTCATATTCAGTTCAATTTAGGTAAATTCAATATATGTGTAACTTTGTGTGCAATTAATACAGAGAGGGTTGGACTAAATGGTCTCTAGCATTCTTTCCAGCTCTCCCAGGTTCCATGTTCCTATGGTGTCAAGTGAAGTCCACCTATATTCACTTTGCTACATAAATAAGGAAAACTACTGTACTGTACTACAAACCTGAGGATAATATATAGCCCAATAAAACAAGATTCCTTATGACCAAGGAAATAAGAAAAAGTCTTGTAGGTAAAATAAGACTTCAACAGAGTTCCAAAGGTATAGCACATCACTATACATCAAAGGAGAGAGATCTCTCTCCCTGTAACATGGGATTGGTTAATTATGTCTTTAATATCTACCTTGTAGGGTTGATATAAGAAAAGTATTTTGTAAACCTTAAAACAACATAGGTGTGATTTGCTATTATTAATAAATTGTAAAGTCCACCCTGTTACAGTGGAGTAGTGGGAATGTTAAATTGGTTTTTATAAGAAGTTTGGAAGTAAAGATCTCATAAAAAAAAGAAAAAGCCAGCAACCCCCATCTTGGCGAAAATGAAGAAGCAGACGTAGGTTTGGGAAATAGCAATGACTAAGATACCGGAAAGGTGGTTCTTACCTTTTGAATGAGGAGCTGTGCTGATGAGTCACATTCATCTGCTTTTGACTGATGGCCTGGAAGGAAGATTTCTTTAAAAGGCAACCCGGGGTAAAATATTCTGTCCCACATTAACTTGGGGATGACTTTAGGGAAGGGATGTCTGTGGGAAGCTGTGAGCCACCTTCAGTCTTTGCCTCAAGGCATTTGTTCACGTGGATCTCAGCTTGATCGCATAGGACTTAAAGCTTTTCTTTTTTAGGGACAAAGGGAACACAGGTGGATTTCACTTGACACCTTAGCAGCATGGAAGCAGAGAGCCCCAGCTGGAAAGAAGGGTAACGATCATTCGGTGCAATCCCCCCATTTTCTAGCTGAGAAAACTGAGGCTTAGAAAGAGGCAACAATTTGCCTAGGCTGACTAGGCAGTAAGTGGACAAGTGGAGATCTGAGACCAGGTCATCTGACTCCACATCCAGTGTTCTTTCCAATGCACTGTGATGTATACCTACAAAATAACTTGGATTGGATTCCCCCCAAAAACATGTGATCCAGAATTTTGGTTATCAAAGCATGTTTTTTAATGTTGAAGAAGACAGTTTAAAAAAAATCTTATGGGCAATCCTTTGGTAAAGTGAAGACTCATCACTAATTCAACTTTTTAAAATAAATCCATTTTTTCAGTATTAACTAGACTTAAATAAGATATACAGCAAATAGATTTCTGTCCACTCCCCAGCCCTCCCAGTAGGCTCGTCATTATCACTTTGGGTAGTTATGGAAAAGTAGTTTTAGACGGAGCTGTTCCAGCTTTGGGACTAAATTTTAGCCTTTCTTTTTCCAAAAGTCAGTGGGAGGTAACTTATCTTCCTGATTTCAAATCTGGCCTCAGACACTTACTAGCTGTGTCACTCTGGACAAATCACTTATCCCTGTTTTTCTCAGTTTCCTCATCTGTAAAATGAGCTGGAGAAGGAAATAGCAAACCACTCCAGTACCTCTGCTAAGAAAACCCCAAATAGGGTCATAAAGAGTTGGATATGACTGAAACAACTGAACAACAAGTGAGATATTGAGGAAAACCCCCAAACCATTGATTTTTTTTTCTTATGTAACGAGAGAAACCTGTGATTCAAAATAGTCATTCCAATATTTTGAATGGTTAATAAATTCACTAGGACTTTAAAAATGACCAGGCTTTAATTATATCAACTATTAGAGATAACAATCTCCATAATTTAATATGTTAAAAATCTGAGATAGCATTGGTATGGGTACTCTTTCCATTAATGTAGAGCACTACCCTTTTATACAACAACTGTTTATTAAGTACATACTTTGTGAAAGACTTTTGTAACCCATAAAAAAAAGGTGCCTTGTGGTCAACCTAATAATGAGACCTCCTAAATTTAGCTAATTTCGTGCTCTGATGACAGGCACACAGTTTCTCAACAGACCTATATGTCGAGTCATCAAGTGAGCAAGCCAACAAATATTTATTAAGTGTTTATTATTGGCTAGGCACTGGACTAAGAGTTAAGGATACCAAGAAAGGTAAAATCAGTCCTTGCCTTCAAGGAATTTACATTTTAATTAGGAAGACAAAATGTAAACAACAATAATAGTTAATATTTATATAGTGCTTACTATGTGTCAGGCATCATGCTAAGTGCTTTACAATTAGTATCACATTTGATCCTCACAACAACCCTGGGAGGAAAGTGGTATTATTATCCCCATTTTACAAATAAGGGAACTGAAGCAAACGGAAGTTAAGTGACTTGCCCAGGCTCACAGAGCTAGTAAGTATCTGTGAATGAATTTAAACTCAGGTCTGTTCTGACCTTAAGATAGGTGCTCCAGACATTGTGCCATGCAAACAACTAGATAGATATAACATTTAGAGTAGATGGAAGACACTCTGAGAGAGGAAGGCATTAGTAGGTTCCAGGACTGGGAAAGGCCTCCAGGAGAAAGTGGAATTTGACCTGAATCTTGAAGAAACTAAGAGGTGAAGTGATAGGAAAGCATTTCAGACATGGAGATGACTAGTCCAAAGGCACTTGCATGGGAGATGGACTGTTATATGGGAGGAACTAGAAGCAGGCCAATGTTACTGGAAGCACAGTAGAGTCCTGGGCCAGCAGTCAGGAAGACCTGCGTTGAAATCCTGAATTTTCTAAAGGTAAACAACCAGGACTTGACAAAGGTTGTTATCTAGTTGTCCATCCTTAGAAAATCAAGGATTTCTCTTGTCTTTCTCAAAATCCAACTTTAACAACACACAGGAGGAGAGACAAATAGAAAGAATGAATTCCTAGCTGCTGTTTCCTGCTCCCTGACCTTTGTTCAGGTAGCACCGGGCTCCTCATATAATGAAAGCTGGTATTTCCATAGACCCTTAAAGATTGCTAAGGGCTTCATATACCTGGTCTCACTGAAGCCTCACAGCAACCTCATGAGGAAAGGACTAGAGATATTACTAACTGCATCTTGCAGATGAGAAAACTGTGAACTCACAATCATATGACTATTAAGGATCAGAAGTAACGGTATGAGCTAAGCCATGGGAGGTGAAAAGCACAGCATACGTTAGGAGAATAGTAAATAGTTCAGTCTGCCCAGGCAGATGATAAGACTGTATATGTAAGTCTGGCCCAATTTATGGAGACCCTTGAATGTTAGGCTAAGGAGTTGAGATCTGATTCTATATGTAATAGATTATGTCAGAGCTATTGTGAAGATCAAATAAGGTAATACTTGTACAGCTCTTAGCACAGTCCCTGGCACATAGTAGGTGCTTAAAACATGCTTATTATATTCTATCTCCTTTCCTAATAGGGAACCATTATAGGTTCTCGAGCTGGCTTATGAGTTAGGAAGATTACTCTGGCAATGGCATTTAGGATGAACTGGGTATGAGAGAGACTGGAGGTGGGAAGACCAGGTAACAGGCAATTGTAGTTGTTCTGATTTGTTTGATAAAAGTCTGTGCTAAGGAAGTGGTGGGAGAAATAGAAAGCAGAGGTGATACATAGGAAATATTGTTGAGGAAATTGAAAATATTTTGTCATTGATTAGATACAGAGAGCAAAAGAGAGGAAGGGATAAATCAGGGACAATTCTAAGGTCCATAGCATACTATGAAGTCTGAACTATTCTCTGCCCAGCTATTTTTCTTGAAACTCCATCTACTGGGGGAAAAAAATCATTCTTTTTTTTTTTTTCTGGGCAATGAGGGTTAAGTAACTTACCCAGAGTCACACAACAAGTGTCTGAGGTCATATTTGAACTCAGGTCCTCCTGAATCCAGAGCCAGTGCTTTATCCACTATGCCACCTAGCTGTTCCCCCCCCTCCCCCAAATCATTCTTAATAGATGACTAGGTGGTACGGTGGATAGAGTTCTGGGTTTGGAAGTCAGGAGGACCTGAGTTCAAATCTAGCTTCAGACTCTGACTAGCTGTGTGATCCTAGGCAAGTCACTGTTTGCCTCAGTTTCCTCACCTGTAAAAAAATGAACTAGAGAAGGAAATGGCAAATCACTCCAGTATCTTTGCCAAGAAAATCCCGAAATTGGACATGACAGAAAACGACTAAACCATAAAAGATGGCATAAAAAAGAGATTGTTTTCTGTATGTTTCCTTTTATTATTTTATTCCTTTCCCCCTTTGATGCTGAGAGAGTAAGTGAAATTTTCTATCTTTGGTACTGCCAATATCATAAATGGGATGTTGTTTCTAACGGTCCATGTTTCTTTGTTAATAAACCTATTTGGCCAACTTTTTTATACTATTCATCTTCCTTCCTGCACTCTACATTCTAGTCAAGTTGGTCTTCTCTGTTCCTCTCACACAACACTCTATGTCACATCTCACCTTTGTATTGACTGTCCTCCATGCCCTAATGTGCTCCCTCTTCCTCTCCACCTCTTACAATTCCTTGTTCCCTTCAAAACTCTGCTCAAGACACCTTCTTTATGAAACTTTTACTGATCCCCTCAACAGCTTGTGACTTCTCACTTAAAAGTATGGCTTGCGTTTATTTTTCATATACTCATTTATGTATATATTTTTTCTTCCAGTAGAATGTAAGCTTCTTGAAGGCAGAAACTCATTCATTTTTGCCTTTTATCCCCAGTATCTACCACATAGTAGGAGCTTAATACAGTTGTTGACTGATTTATCTTGAAAAGTAATTGATCACAACAACACAATTTGTTTCTTTGAACTCCTTTACCTTCAAATTCTCTATGACTTGTTCCCATTGATTTGTCACTTGTGGCTTAATATTACCTGAAAACAATAAAGGATCAAAGAAAAGGATAGGAAGTGGTATCCTGTATCTACTCATAATTGCCAAACGCTTATGCGCACCAAGCCACCAAATTGCCAAACACATACACACAAGTCTCCTGGATTCCAAAGAATTTTCCTAAAAAATGTCTGGAGGGGAAAGTAATTTTCAATCCTGAATTTGGGAATGTTTACCTACTAGCTCTGGCAGAGTTCAGCCTCTCTAAGAAGTGGGTGGGTCAACTTGTTTGCCTTGTTTGCTTATGGGGAAAATAGGAATGTCTTCAAGGGCAGGAAAACCTCAACCTTTCCCACAGGAAGGGTTGGGATCAAAGGAAGAAAGGATCCAATTATGTTCTGGGACCACCCCCTGCTTCTGACCTTTCTTTCTCTTTCTTTGGGTGCTCCAAGGCAATTGATTTGTAGGGAATTTATTGTAGGTGGTAGACTTGGTCTTGATACTTTAAGGTAATATAGTTCAAGAACAAATAAACATTGGGAATGCCTCCTAGGAGATATATTTCATAGTATGGTTTGAGTATTTGAAAAGAGCCATGTGTCTTTGTGTTAAGACACAAGCTTGTAGCCCAGGAAGCTGAAAAGTCTGTTCCCATTAAGAAACATTTTCTTGGACTGTGTAGACCATGATTCAAGATAGTTTTGGTTTTCATGGAACATGTTTTTACAAAGACTGCATGCATTTCATTTTTTTAGGAAGACTACACCCAATTTTTGTGCATATAGCACCACTCTCATGGGTACATCTAGGACACAGCCCAGCCTTTTCAATTAGACCTCAGTGATTGACTCATTCATTGACTCAGTGTCCCCTTGAACCCAGCACCCACTTTAGAGGCTGTAAAGTATTCATTGATGACCAAGATTCAGAAGTATGGTAACTATATACAAGTCAATACTTCCAGCATCTATAATTTAGTGCAAGGCTTCTTAAACTTTTTCCACTCACGACCTCTTTTTGCCCAAAAAATTTTTATGTGACCCTGGGCATATATGTATTTTTTTAAAAAGGTATACATAGGGGCAGCTAGATGGCGCAGTGGTTAAAGCACTGGCCCTGGATTCAGGAGTACCTGAGTTCAAAGCTGGCCTCAGACACTTGACACTTACTCGCTGTGTGACCCTGGGCAAGTCACTTAATCCCCATTGCCCCGCAAAATAAATAAATAAATAAAAAAGGTATACATAACCTTATACTGTTGCCAAATTTTTCACGACCTCCACATTCAGTTATATAACCCCATACAGGGTCACCACCCCCAGTTTAAGAAGCTTTGATATACAATGACAATACTCATAATTTAGTGGATGATCTTTGAGAGATTCTGTGGCACAAACATATTTATAATTTCATGTTCAACCAGGCAGTGAGCCTCTCAGAAATTAAATAGCCTCTTTCTTCAACAACAGAAAAATAGTCTATCACCAAGCTTGTATTCAAAGCTTTTGCAATTTAGTGGAACCTGTTAGAGTTTGTGATGTAGGGTCACTTCCACACCCCAGTGAAACTTTTTTTTTTAAAGTGAAGCAATTGGGGTTAAGGGACTTGCTCAGGGTCACACAGCTAGTAAGTGTTAAGTGCCTGAGGCCGGATTTGAACTCAGGTACTCCTGACTCCAGGGCAGGTGCTTTATCCTCTGCGCCTCCTAGCTGCCCTCAGAATCATGTTTTTAAAAGAATAAAATACATAGAAGTACAATGGAAACTAATTATATCAAAATTTAGTTATCAAAATATTAAAACAAAAAATAAGTTCAGAGATCCCACGTTAAGAATCCCTTAGGGGCAGCTAGGTGGCTCAGTGGATAGAGCACCGGCCCTGGAGTCAGGAGTACCTGAGTTCAAATCCGGCCTTAGACACTTAACACTTACTAGCTGTGTGACCCTGGGCAAGTCACTTAACCCCAATTGCCTCACTAAAAAAAAGAAGAAGATGAAGAAGAATCCTTAGATTCTAATTCAACTCTCTCATTCCAAGGCAGGGGGAGTGATTTATCCAATGGTCCCCAATCAGTTGATGGACTAGAAGCCAGGTCTCCTGATTTCTTTTTTTGTTTGTTTGTTTTTGTTTTTTTTTAGTGAGGCAATTGGGGTTAAGTGACTTGCCCAGGGTCACACAGCTAGTAAGTGTTAAGTGTCTGAGGCCGGATTTGAACTCAGGTACTCCTGACTCCAGGGCCGGTGCTCTATCCACTGCGCCACCTAGCTGCCCCAGGTCTCCTGATTTCTAAAGTAGGACTCCTTCCACTACACCATTATGAAAGAAAATGGACCTATACACCGAACTATCAACTCCTAGTGACTATCATAGTCCTCTAAAAATTTGTAAGTTTGATCAAAGCCATCCAGGTTCTCTGTGAGATTCAGTAATTGCTTAGGATATCTGCTTGTAAGGATGTTCCTGGGGAGAATCATTTCATTCTGGGTTTTAAAACTAAAGTGCTCTTGGTAATGTAGAGTAATAAAGATGAAAAAGCCCCTATTTTTGTAGTGCTTTAAGGTTTCAAAGTATTATTTCATTTATTTATTTTATTCAACAATCCTGTGAGGTGGGTAATGCCAGTATTATTATTCCCACTTTACAGATCAGGAAACTGAGGCACCATGAGTTGTGATGAGTGATGGATCAGGAATCAAACCCAGATATTTTGACTTCAGATCCAGAGCTCTTCCATGTAGACTAAGCTACTCAGGTTTTAAAAAGTACAAGGACAGTGGCCAAAGGGGCAGGGTAGTGATCATGATGTAACAGAGTACTTTTCTTTTTGGTCATATATTAGAAAGTATCTCAGCCACACCAGAAAACAAACAATGTCAGAAGAAGAATGAGACAGAGTTTTAAAAGTTGGGGGAAAAGAGAGTAATTTCTGACAGCTCAAAGGGCATGAGATTTAGTCATAAGATGTGGATTTGAATCCCATTTCCATTACTACCTGTGTGACCTTAGTCAAGTTACTTAACCTCTTTCAGCCTTTGTTTCCACATCTATAAAATGGGCATAATAGCACCCATCTCACAGAGTTGTTAAGAGTATCAAATAAGATAATGTGTAACGCACTTGGTAGATCTTAAAGTTTTAAATGTTAGGTATTATTAGTTATCATTAACTTATTTGATTTTTTTTTTAATGAGGCAATTGGGCTTAAGTGACTTGCCCAGGGTCATACAGCTGGTGTTAAGTGTCTGAGGCCGGATTTGAACTCAGGTACTCCTGACTCCAGGGCCAGTGCTCTATCCACCGCGCCACCTAGCTGCCCCCATTCATTTATTTGGACAACAATTCCTTATTTGTAAAATGAGGGGTGTGACCCTGGGCAAGTCACTTAACCCTCATTGCCCTGCTCCCTCCCCCAAAATGAGGGGATTCAATTAGGTGGCCTCTAAGATCCCTTTTCATCTATGACCCTATGATCTACTTCTTTGAACAATAGCCCGAAACCTAATTAAGACTATAGCTATTAACATCTGACAGGAAGCTCCTCCATTTCCCAAAAACCTGACAAGTGTTTCAACCACAAATTGGAGATGGACATTTTATAATTCCTCTGAAAACACTGTAAGACTCTGAAAATTAAAGTTCAAAGTAGTGTTAATGAGTCTGAATAGTATTGAAGTCTTGTGTAATTTTCATATGTAGCTCTGGAAGATATAAACAAACGACTGAAAATCTTAAGCATAATTCAATGAATTTAATGTAGGATCCTGAGTTCAAATCTTAGCTTTGCCATTAGCTACCCACGAGTCACCTAAATTTTGGACTTGAGTTTCCTCATCTGTAATATTAGAGGGCTGGGATAATTGGCCTTGAAGGTCTCTTCCAGTTTAAAAATCCATGAACCTGGGGCAGCTAGATGGCACAGTGGATAGAGCACTGGCCCTGGAGTCAGGTGGACCTGAGTTCAAATCTGGCCTCAGACACTTAACACTTACTGGCTGTGTGACCCTGGGCAAGTCACTTAACCCCAATTGCCTCACCAAAAAAAAAGAAAAGAAAACCAAAGAAAAATCCATGAACCTGGTATAGAACCTGGGATAGAATTCTTAAGAAATAGAAGAGATCGTAAAAGAAAAAAAAAACAGGAAAGCTTAACTGTGCAAGATTTAAAAAGTTTTTACATGAATAAAATCAATGAATATAAAATCTGAAGCGAGATGGGAGAATAGACAAACATTTGCATTAAATATCACTGGAAAAAGCATGGTATGAATGCTTAAAGCACTGATTAAGGGCTTGGTATGTGTAAAGCATTAATGATAAGCACTGGGGACATGAACAGAAAAATAAGACAAGCTCTGTTCTCAAGCACTTCACCCTCCAAGGGGGTGGTGATGGAAGGAAATGACACACACCTATAGGAAGTTTCAACTGTCCTTAGGGTACAATAGCAAAGGAAAACAAAATTACTATTAATTCCACTGATAAAACCATGATTTCTGAATCATGAACCATTTGACAATGGCAAGAGCTTTCTCTTCTGTGTCTTCAGTAGCTGTGGCTGTTGAGAAGGAGCTGCCAGGTTTCATTTTCACAAGAGTTGATGGGACTGGGCTAGGAGCAGAGCAGACAGTGGTGTTGCTATTCCTGGGATTTTTTGATTCAGGGTCTTGGGCTGTCTCCACAAGCAGTCTCCTGCTACCTCCTGTCTCTTTGTTAGGATATGTTGCTGCTTCAGTTAGGATGGCTTGGTGGGGAGGGTTCGCTCTTTCTCCACCGGGGTTGCTCCTCTGAATGAAGACTGTGGGCACTGGGCCAGTTCTTGGGCTTGCCTACCGATTTATGCTGTGGATCAGTGGTTGTTTTGAGGATGGTGCATCCATTCTCCTCCTTTGATGGTGGCTTTTTATGTTGGGTTTATGATTCAGAAGCAGAGGTAGTAGTTAGAGAGTTACTGCTATTTTCAGGGCTCTTAGGCTTAGGATCCTGGGCTGTCTCAAGTAGGGTTTGCAGGGAAATGGTGGGCTAGGTATTGGTGGTTGTTTAACTGGCCTGACAGTGCATCCTCTTGTCTCTCCCCCAGGGTGATATTTAAAATATGGAGGGGGCAGCTAGGTGGCGCAGTGGATAAAGCACTGGCCTTGAATTCAGGAGAACCTGAGTTCAAATCTGGCCTCAGACACTTGACACTTACTAGCTGTGTGACCCTGGGCAAGTCACTTAACCCCAATTGCCCCACCAAAAAACAAAAAACAAAAAACCAAACTATGGAGGGATGAGACACAAATATATAATACCGAGAGCTATTCCTCAATACATAAGTGGTCAAAGTATATGAGCAAATAATTCTTTTTAATAAACATTTTTATTTAAAGTAAAAAAATATAGGTGGGAAGTAGCAGTACAGAACTTAGAAACAATGGGTCCAAATTTTGGAGAGCAGATCCATCTGTTGTAAAGAAAATTATATATATTATAGTAACATGGCAAAATAGGATGCTTTGGAAAGCAGTAGGTTCCCAATCACTAAAGGTCTTCCAAAAGAGCTAAATTATCACTTCTTTGGGTTTTTTAATTTAATGCTGCATTTAAAAAGCAGACAATTTCCATTCATAAATCAAAACATGCAAAAAATAGGACTGTATATGAAATTGTGAATTCTATCTCATACCAGTTGCTCTAAGTATAATTTTAAAGTTCTACTTGTCATGTATTTGATCTTCCCTTGAGTGAATCTGAAATATTACAATGACTCCTTAAGACTATTATTACTAACAAAAACTCCCATTAACCTTACTTTCTTCCTCCCAAATCCTCCCTCCACAATGGGGAAGTGGAGGTTAACCTACACTATGGCCACGTCTAAAAATATTCCTTTTTCCATCTGTCGTCCACACCTTCTGTATGAAAAAGGGTAATGTTTAAAGCATTTTCAGGTCTCCTGGAGGCTTGATTCTTTGTATTCATTAGTTTCAGAATTGTTTTCTCTTTATCTTGCCCTTATACTGGTTTAATTTCTTCTGACTCTGCTCATTTCACTCTGCATCAATCAGTTCATACATACTACCCAGGATTTGATGAAGTCACCTCTCATCATTTCCTTACAATGAAACAATATTTGTTGAACCATTTTCCCAATTATCTAAGGCTCTCTAATAAAAGACCTTAGTTATCACTTAACTTTTAATCCCTACATTAGGATAAGGACATGTTTTTATGAGGACTCACCTCCCCAGTACTTTCACCTTTTTAATGAAGTGCACCCTGTTCTCACCATTAACCTTAGTTTTACATAGTTCTACACCCAAAATTTTTACATCTATGATCAACCTCCTTTGAGCAAATAATTCTAATTTTTTTTACAGTCTAAAATGACCACAAAAAACTCTCTCCAAATCACTAGTAGTAGGAGAAATGCAAATAGAATCAACTCTGACATGTCACCTCACACCATACTAATTAGCAAAAATTTACAAAAGATGAAAATAGTCAATATTGGAGGTGCTATGGTAAGACAATCAATCAGGCAATCAATATTGTGTGCCATGCACTGTGCTAGGTTTTGAGGCTGTGGTAGGAAAAAGAACAGATCAGTGGCCACTCTGATTCAGGTTTGGTTCAGTGCTCTCTGCCAGACAGGGAGGACTTTGCTGAAATATCCATCCTTAACCTTGAGATTCAACATATTTCCTTCTGAAATATGGATTTAGAATTTTGTTCTTTTGCTTTCTTCTTCCTTGCCTTGAGCAACTGACTGGACGTGATCTTGCTTGCATTTCTGGTACTGGGGGACTTATAATCATATATATGTGTTACCCTGCCTTGCAAGTCTCAGCAATGATAGACAAATGGGGACTTCACTCATCTCCAGGGTTGTAGATGAAAATGCACCATGGGTACTTAATATTCTGAATGTTTTCTTTGGGGGAGGGAAGGAATGTGTTCTGTTGCTAGCCTACTTCTAGTTTGAACCTCCAAGCTCTTTGTGTGCTGATATGTCATAATTGTAACCCTAAGTCATTTTTTTTTCCAGGTAAAGACAAGGTGTAGGCACTCCTTAATTTTATTTGTGGGAGGTGTAATCTAGCCTGCAGGGAAAGAAGGTGCTGAATGTATTTAGTTATGATGTTTTGGGTACAGCTATGCCTGGATCTGCTTACTTTGGTGTACAGGTGTGTGTTGGGGGGAGGGAGGAAATCTACAACGAAGAGAATATTTTGCAGAGAAATAATTTTTTTTGAACATTGATTCTGAAAAAAAGGTCTTAGTTACTGCTTACCCCGAGGCATCTGTCCTTACATGTTGAGGATGAGTGTCTCTTCCCAACCTCACCCTCAACCCCACCCCCACTTTGAGGCACTCCTCAGGAAGAGATTATACCATAGGAACAGAGAGAGCCTGCCATTAGTGAATGGGAAAGAATCTGTGAATGTGCCCTCCCACCCAGGACATAGGAGAGGCTATCAGCTCCAAGGTTCTCACCTCCTTTTCTGTGGGCCTGAGACTGCCCTGGCCTTTGATTTTCATGTTATTTTAAATTAAATAATTTATTATGTACTCAATAATCAACACGGTACAACTTACTAAGCCCTGTAACTATTTACAGTGAAATCAGTTGCAAAGCATAAAATACAAATTGTCAGTCAATTGGTCCTCCTCTTTTCTTCTTCTCCTTCTTGTTCTTTTCCTTGTTCTTTTTAATTTTTTTGATTTGTTGAATGGGGGATAAAGTAATTTACCCTCCACAACGAAGATAAACACATTTTCCCATTTTTTCATCTTTTAAAAACTCTATTTTCTTTCTTTTCCATTTGTTTTTCTTTGCATTTAAGTCTATCATCTGACTGGAATTCACTGAAGTAAGCTGTAGATCTAAATCTATTTCCCACTAAATTGCTGAACAATTTTCCAAAATACATTTATTAGGGGGTGGCTAGGTGGCGCAGTGGATAAAGCACCGGCCCTGGATTCAGGAGTACCTGAGTTCAAATATGGCCTCAGACACTTGACACTTACTAGCTGTGTGACCCTGGGCAAGTCACTTAACCCCCATTGCCCCGCAGAAAAAACCAAAAAACAAAACCAAAATACATTTATTAAATAATGGATTTTTTCTCACTTTTAATGTTTTAAAGATTCCTCAAGCATGAATCTTTTATATACATTTTGTTGGATTCTGACATATATTTTTCTCTTAATAAATTGTTTTTTGCTAATTTTGAGGTAGTTTTAATAATAACTGCTTTGTAATATGTTTTCAGGTTTAGTAATATTCAACAGCATCTTCACAAACTTTATTTTTCAGCGTTACTCTTGATATTTCTACATAGTTTTACTTACCTATATTTCATTATTATTTTATCCATATCTATAAAGAAACCCTTTGGTATTTTAATTGGTAATTAAATATTTAAATTTAAATTGGTAATTAAATATTTAAATTACTATGGGATGGGGCAGCTAGGTGGCGCAGTGGATAGAGTATAGGCCCTGGATTCAGAAGGACCTGAGTTCAAATCCAGCCTCAGACACTTGACACTTAACTAGCTGTGTGACCCTGGGCAAGTCACTTAACCCCAACTGCTTCACACACAAAAATAAATTAAAAAAAATTACTCTGGGGAGTATTGTTATTGCTACTATATTAATTCATCCCAGCCATGAACATGGAAAGTCCCTTCAGTTCCTTAGATATCCTTTTATTTCTGTCATTTTAATTTTATAGTTATCCTTTTTATTGGTCCTATTTGTCTTTCTATAAGTAAATTCTCACACATTTGATGGATTTTATTACTATTATAAACGGAGTTTCTTCTTATGCTGTTTTAAAAAATCCCTTTTGCTAGTAAATAAAAATGACAATTATTTGGGAAGGTTGAATCTAGATTGGAGATTTCTTCATGGCAGGGACCTTGTTGTTCATTCAGTTCTTTTCAGTTGTGTCTAACTCTTTGTGACCCCATTTGGGGTTTTCTTGGAAAAGATACTGGAGTGATTTGCCACTTCCTTCCCCAGCTCATTTTACAGATGAGGAAACTGAGGCAAACAGGGTTAAGTGACTTGTGCACAGTCACATAGCCAGTAAGTGTGTCTGAGGTCAGATTTGAATTCAGGAAGATGATATTGACCCTCGGCTTATGATCCTGACTCTGTCTACTGTGTCACCTAGCTGCCTGGAAGGGAACTTAGTGCTTTTCTAATTTAACCCCATTCCATTTATAGATGAGGAAACTAACATCTAGGAAAGTTAAGTCACTTCCTCATTGTTATTGTGGATCTGAAACAGGTAGCTTTGTTTCCAATATATCATCTCTTCTAAGTGTAAGAACAATAATTGAATTAGAATTTGAGATTGAATTGTTCTTTGAGCCTCTGGAAAAAAAATTGGCTATGATTGTATAGTATTCATATGCCAGCTCAAACTAATAAACAAGAGAGATTTTAAGCAGAAATAATTTAATAACCTAGACCTAAAGTGAATCAAAAGCCCCTAGACCAGGGATGAGTTTTCTTAACCGTTTTTTATGGTATTTGATCCCTTTGGCTTGTCTGGTGAAACTTAGAGATGTTTCTCAAAATAATGTTTTAAAATGTACCACCAACCCCAACAAACCCATAGAATTACAAAGGAAACCAATTATATCAAAATATAGTTATCAAAAATATGTTTTCAAAAAGCAAGTTCACAGACCAGATCCCACGTTAAGAACCCCTACCCTAGAATATTTAACAATAAGCCCAATAAGTATGGAATGGGGGGGTTCAGTACCAAGTGGATTCTTCATTGGTGTAGACCTGGTGCCCCATATCATTTATCTCCTGTCCCCTACCTCTCTTATAGACAATAGAACATAAGGAGAACATCAGAACAATTTACCTGTGGGTGCCACAGCACTAACCTCGACTTGTGGCAAACAGTGGACTCAATAAGGGTGGTTTTCCAACCCCCATTGCATCACCCCCTACCCACTAGCAACACCATCTATTACATCTTTATAATTCTATCATTGTATAAGTTTTGATTGGTAATAATATTAATAATAATAGCTAGCGTTTATATGGTGCTTTAAGGTTCACAAAGCATGTTACAAATGTTATCCATTCCATCCTCACAACAACCCTGTGAGGTAGGGGCAATTGTTATCCCTGTTTCAGGGATGGGGTTGCTGAGGTGGATAGAAGTTAAATGGCTTGTCCAGGGTCATACAACTTGTAATTCTCTGAAAGTCTGATTTGAACTCAGACCTTCCTGACTCCAAATCCAGTGTTCTATTCATTGGACCATGGTTAGGATTTTTCTAAAATGTTCTCTGATCTTGTCTACTCTGGAAAGATTATATCAAATAAAACATCTGACCTTTCTTCTCCCCCCCCACCCCCACCCCGCCACTATTTTCTGGGTGCAGAGAATTTTTGACCCTCGGCTTATGATCCTCCTGACTTTTGGGAATTCAAGCAAGAAGTGTCAGAAAAGTTGGGGGAGGAGTTCCCACAAGAGCCTGGAGCTCTAACCCTGACCTCAAATAGACCCGAGGAAGTTTAAAATACCAGTGGTACTCACTAGGCAGGGGCTACTCTGAGGGTCTGTGTGTGTGTGTGTGTGTGTATTTGCATTTCTGTGTATAAATGGATGCCTTTCCTAAAGTAAGAAAAGGAGCACATTTTCTCAGGATTTTAAAGCTGTCATGTACTTACTTAACATATACATTGTTATCTTGATCTTCTTCACCTTTTACCCACATGTGTAAAAACCTTGACATAAACCATGTTGTGAGATTTCTCAAAAGCAACCCTGAGCAGGAGCAAATGTGCTGCAGAGATATGATTTGGGAAAGCTGACACTAAGGATAAACCCTGCCCGTGTAAGTGCAAAGCCAGGGATACCAAGCCAAGAGTTACATATAGATAAAGAAACTGAGGCTTAAGGTCACTCAACCAATAAATGCCTGGAACTCAGGGCCTTTGAACTTTTTCACTGTCATAACAGTAAGAGTACAGAGAACAAACACAGTGTAAATAGAAAACAGAGGAGAATTGGGCGAGAATGAGTCAACTGTTGGGGATAGGGAGAAAGAACAGTGGAGGTTGGTAGGACAGTGTTGATCACCTTCAATGCCAATCCTGCTAATCCTCCATGGTGAGGGTTGTCTAGCCAAGAGGCACATTTGGAGAAGTTCACTCTACAGTTGTGGGAAAGAAACCCAGATTGGCCCCCTAGTTCCAACCTCAATCTAGAAAGTATGGGAGTGGTTGGGAATGAATATAATGCAGAATCTGGAATTCCCCAGCTCTATCAGCCAGCTCATGGAGTCCTAATGGCAATCAGGATAGAGACATTTTGGCATTTGATGGTAGTGATGACAAGCTCTGATAATCAATCACTGAAGCATTTTTCACAGAGGTGAGATAGCAGAATGATACCATTTTGAGCTGTGAGTTGTCTCTGCATAGGAAATAGTTTCCTTATTCATACTTGTAAAATAAATAAGTACAGTTGTTTTATAATTATCAGTGATACTTTATCATAGTTACACGTTCAGTGAAAGTCACTTTGAGAAACAAAATTAAAACTATTAAATATTCGCTGCATCTTTGGATCTTTACTTCGAAGCCATGAGTTTGCTTCTTTAGAACTGTGACAGATATGAAAATGAATGCCACTGAAGTAGCTAAAAATAAAGGATTTTAGAAAATCTTAAACAAAGGTCCTTGAAATATGATTATACTACTGAGTTTTATTATCTATGAAGAAAGAGCTTATTAAGTAAAACAAAATAAAACAAGACCCAGTCCCAGTCCAATTATATGAATTAGTGAAACAAAGCTTCTTAAAATGTGATTACACTACAGATTTTTATTATCTGTGAAGAAAGAACTTATTAAGTAAAACAAAATAAAGCCAAACCCAGCCTCTCTCCAATTACTTGAATGAGTAAAACAAAACTTCCTGAAATGTGATTACATGGCTGGTTTTTATTATCTATAAAGAAAGAGCTTATTAAGCAAAACAAAATAATGTAAAGCCCAGCCCCTGTCTAATGATTTGAATGAATGAAATATGAAATACCCGAGGTTGTGCTATGGTCTGTGGAGATTTTAGCCAGCCTCTCTATTTAGCAGCGGAGGTCTTCTTGGACCTTTGTATTACTTTTGATATTTTCTATTATTCACCTCTGACTTTTTACCACCATCCCATTTCAGAGTGGAGCCTATTTGACAAAAATGGTTTCTTTGTAAATCACATTTCTCGTATTATAAGAGGACTCATTTTTCTCTTTGCCTAACACAGAATAACCACAGGTCCCTATTCTTCCTCTTGGTTTTTCCTGCAAAGAAAAGTGGTCTTATTCCCTAGCCTCAAGCCCCATCATTATACATTCAGGAAAAGCCACTTTGAGAAACAAAATGACACTATTAAATATTTGCTTTGGATTTTTATTGGAAGTAATGGGTTTCCTTTTTTAGAAAAGAGGCAGGTAAGAATGACCTCTCCTGCTTGCGGTAATGTTAGTCATATTTTAGCTGTTTGAGAGAAGAATGCAATTAAGGGGAATAATAAGAAAACTGGTTGGCCTCCAGGATCCTAAACTCCCCAATTCTTGCTTCTGATCACAGCTTCCTAGTCTTCGCTCTATCTCTGCCTCACCATTAAAGCCGTTATTTCTTTTCACTGTGATGTCTAGTCCTCCCTCTCCCTCCCTTTCTTTTCTTGTAGCCCAGCATTTAAAGTTCTCCACAATGTGACTTGCACCTACCTTAAAAAATCCTCTCATTCCAAGCCCTCCCTAACCCAGTCCCTTCTTCCCAGTCTCCTTATAGCTTACTCACCACCTCTACAATCCTGTGACCCTGGCCGTCTTGCTGTTTCTCACAGAAGACACTCTTACCTCCTGATTCCTTGTACTTTCCCTGGAAGTTCCCCAGGCCTGGACCTCTGTCCCTCCCCATTTCCACTTCCTGGCTTCCTTCAAGTCCCAGCTAAAATATCACTTTCTACAAGCCGCCTTTCCCAATCATCCTTAATGTCAGTGCCTTTCCGCCTGCTGTTTATCTCCAATTTATCCTAAATGTCACTCATTTGTACAGAGCCGTTTTTATGTTGTCTTCTCCTTTGGACTAGGAGCACCCCGATGGTAGGGACTATCTTGCTTTTCTTTGTATTCCCAGTGCTTTGCATGGTGCCTACTACATAGTAGGCACTTGATAAAAGACTTGTTCACTGAAGGAGGAGAAAGAAGATAAAAAAGAGACCAGAGGGGAGAACAAGAAAAGTTTGAAATCTGATGTTATTTCCCTTTCCAGGTCTGGAATACGGCCATGTGAGAGTCCTGCCTAAGAGGCAGGAGCAGGCAACTTTTACATCCCAACCCAAGCTTAACATGGACTTGGATGGAGACTCAAGAACCAATTCTTTACAGTTTGATATGTCTTCAGGAACCTTGATCCGCTCAGGAGCTGAGGATAGAATGGTTTATGTAACACCCTTCCTGACCTTTTTCCAGAGGATGACAGATTCCAATATTGGGAACAGTAAGTGGATGTGTGGATATCTAGATTTCTTGTACATAGGCCTGCCTCTTTCCTTGAGCTCCTGGTCTAGGGTCCTTTTTTGCTCAGCTTAAACTTCTGGCTCTGGAGCAAATGAAAGCAGCCATCATCTTTCCCCAAAGATAAAATGATAAATAATCCTTGCATAAGAAGGTGGCATGGTAGAGGACTGGGCCTAGAGTTGGGAAGACTTGAGTTCAAATCTGCCCTAAGACACCACCTGTGTGACCCCAGGCACCTCTGTCTTCTTCTTCTTTTTTTTTTTTTGAGGGACAATGGGGGTTAAGTGACTTGCCCAGGGTCACACAGTTAGTAAGTGTCAAGTGTTTGAGGCTGGATTGGAACTCAGGTCTTCCTGAATCCAGGGCCAGTGCTTTATCCACTGTACCACCTAACTGCCCCAATAAAAAACCTGAGGCAGACAGAAGTCAAGTGGGCACCTCTGTCTTCTTACTCAGTTTCCTCAACTGTAAAATGGAGATAATAATAACATCTACCTCTTAGGGTTGGTTTGATGATTAAATGAGATAATATTCTTAAAGTGATTAATACAGTGCCTGGTACAAGGTAGGTGTTAAAGAAATGTTGGATTTATTTCCTTCCATCCATTCTTCCATGAGATCATGATAGTTGACACAGGTTCAGAAGAGAAAAATACTTGGAAGCCACTCTCATCATAACCACCATCCAAGGAAAGTTCCCTAGAAAACTCTGATCTTTTGAAATTAACTGAGCCTTTTTATCTATCTATCTATCTATCTATCTATCTATCTATCTATCTATCTATCTATCTATCTATCTATCTATCTATCTATCTCTGTATATCCATATATCTTCCCCTATTCCCTTTCATGTACTCTGTTTCTTCTAAACTTGACTATTCACTCTCTCTCTGTCTCTGTCTCTATCTCTCTCTCTGTCTCTCTTTTTTGTGAGGCAATTGAGGTTAAGTGACTTGCCCAGGGTCACACAGCTAGTAAGTGTTAAGTGTCTGAGGCTGGATTTGAACTCAAGTCCTCCTGACTCCAGGGCTGGTGTTCTATCCACTGCACCATCTAGCTGCCCCTATTCTCTTAACATTATTTTGCACTTTCCTGACTGTATCTTCATTCATGTTCTCAATGTTTGAAGTTGACTCCCTTATTCCCTGCTATCACTGACCTTCCTTCTAAACTCTGGTATACATATCATGTCCTTCAGGAAGCCTTCCATAACTCCACCAGTGAGAAGTGAATTCCTCCTCAAGTCTTTCATGGTATTTTGTAGCTCTCTTATTTGCTCATCACATGCTGCTATGTATTATAGTTATTAGTGTTTGACCTACTCTGCTATGGTTTAAGGTCTTTACAATCCAACAAAGCATTTGTTAAGCACCCACTGTGCACAAGGCACTGTGCTAGACACTAAAGATACCAAAATAAAATGACAAATAGTCCTTTCCTCCTGCAGCTTACATTCTGTATTCTTTGAGGGAAATTATTACCCTTTATTTCATCTCTGAATCTCCAATACTTTGCATACTACCATACAAATAGTAGATGCTCATTAAATGCATAACCTACATGTTAAAAATATTCATGTAACATTAAGTATAGGGTTATACTTTTTTTTTTGCAGGACAATGAGGGTTAAGTGACTTGCTCAGGGTCACACAGCTAGTAAGTGTCAAGTGTCTGATGCCAGATTTGAACTCAGGGCCTCCTGAATTCAGGGCTGGTGCTTTCTCCACTGTGCCACCTAGCTGCCCCCTCTGGATATACTTTGGGGGATTTCTCACTCATTTGTCTCCATTGCATGCATCTAGAAAATTTGAGGACTCTACTATATCAATTAAATATAGCTAGCATTTATAGAGTACTTTAAGATTTTTAAGAGTTGTATATATATATTATCCGTTTTGGTCCTCACAACAACCCTGGGAGGTAGGTGTTATTATTATCTACATTTTAAAGATGAGGAAACTGATATTGAGAGCGGTGAAGAGATTTGCCCAAGGTCACATAACTGGCAAGTGTCTGAGGTGAGATTTAGAACCCAAATCTTCCTAGCTCCAAATTCAGTCCTTTTACCCACTGTAATACCCAGCTACCCAATCAATCAACAAGTATTTATTAAACTCTTACCATGTACAATATGATCCTACTTAGTGGGTTGTTACCCATTGCAAGTTTGTAATGCTAAAAATAAAAGAATTTATTGGTCAAAGAAAGCAAATAGAGCTCTGTCAGTCATCTACTATTGAAGAACCCTTTCACAGAAAGCTGCAGAGCTTCAGTCACTTAAAGTGTTGCACCAGGAAGGGGTCCTGGAAGACCTATTGCCTTTTGTAGTACCTCAGTGTGTGATGCCTTCTATGGATAGTCATAGTTCATAGTAGGGGATGCCTATCATCCCTTTCCCTACAGCTTCCAGCTAGTTGAGTTGGTGTTCATTCCTCCTTGCTGTTCTCCAGGTCAACTCATTCACATTTTTATAACTGGTATCTTCCATGGCTCCAGGAATAGCTTCTCTGCAGAGGTGATTCTCAGCATGGCAGGGGAAAGTTATGGAACTTACTAGTCTTGGCAGTATCTTAGCTCATATGCCAGGTCAGACCTAGATAACGCCAGCCTGAAACTCTCCTTATGATTCCTGCCTATCTTTGGATCCACATTCAAAAAGTTCAGTTTTTGGCAATATAGCCTCATCCCTCTTATGTGTAAATGAGGAGTCTTGTCACAGATATTAGATTGGATCAGGGTAAATGCAAAGTTAGATGTCCTCTTTTCTGTTCCGGTGATAGGTTTCCTGTCTTGTGTCTCCCATGAGCATAAAAGCTTGATAGTTTCTCCCCAGTTATCTTCCAAGCTCTGAAAGTGTTTGGATCCATCTGGGGTTGAAATCATTCATGAGGTTGTTTCCCTGATTCAATCCATCTAGAACCATCTGGGTTGAGGTTATTCCTGAGGTTGCTTCCCTGATTCCTAAAAGGAAGAATGAGAGAAAAAACTCTATCTATCTATCTATCTATCTATCTATCTATCTATCTATCTATCTATCTATCTATCTACATATATATATATATAGGTTGAATTAATGGACTGATCATACTTACCTTTTATATATTTACTGTATAAATATTCTGTGAGCCAAAGTATTTTTTCTAGCTATATAAAGGCTCAGCTTAATTATGAAAGATCAAGGTTTTCTAGGGAATTTTTCTTGTTGGTAGTTATGGTAAGGTGATTTCCAAGTTTTTTTTTCTTTTGGACTAATGTCAAATATCATGATCTTATGGTAAGTTCAACTGTGTGAAACAATGTAGGACGAAATTACAATGTGGGATCATATGTCAGGTTTATAGGACAGAACTCCAAGTTAACAAATTTAGACACACAATTTAAGGAAGTAAAAAGCAATTAACATCAAGATAAACACTGCTCCTTGAATCAAAGGTCTTATGTATGTATGATCATCGGATCATAGTTTGGGAGCTAGAAGGTACCTTAGTCTATCTAGTCCAATTCCCTCATCTTATAGATAAAGAAACTAAAGCTGAGAAAAGTAAACTGACTTGCCCAAGGTCACATTGGTAACAGGCAGTAGAGCCAGGTCCTCTGATTCCAAATTTAGTACCTTTTCTATTGCATCATGTTTTTTTTTTAATTAATTGCTATTGTCCCAGTTTGGGCAGTAAGCATCTATTATTAATTAATATTAATATTATTTATATGTAAAGGATTGAACTCATGCCTCCCTAACTTCTCATGGTCTCAGGCCACCAGAACTATGCTGCCTAAGAGGGAGAGCCCAGAGCCATGAGCACATGCCGAGAGAGAGAGAGAGAGAGAGAGAGAGAGAGAGAGAGAGAGAGAGAGAGAGAGAGAGCGAGAGAGCTCTTAGCTTCTTCCAAGAGTTTTTATCCTTTTTTTTTTTTTTGGTGGGTCAATGAGGGTAAGTGTCAAGTGTCTGAGGCTGGATTTGAACTCAGGTCCTCCTGAATCCAGGGCCAGTGCTTTATCAACTGTACCACCTAGCTGCCCTGTTTTTATCCTCTTTTGATAGAGGTGGGTCATTATACATTGATCAGAGCTAATTGGTTAGCATCATTCAATTCCACTGATTGACATGACTTGAGGGAGGGGGGGCGTCTACATTAAAATGAATTCTACAAATGACATAAGGGAGAAGAATGTAAAAGACCCCCACTGAAGGTGCCCAAGGTAAAGTCCATTATCTTGGTGTGGTTTGATCCCATCTGTGAGCTAGACAAAAGAATCAATTTCCATTTCTTTTATTCCCTTGGATTTTTCAGAGAGATCTGAACTTTCTGGAGTGGAGGTAGGAGTAGTTGGGGGTAGGGGAGAAAGGACTGAGAAGCTGATTTCGCAGTCTCTCCAAGAAATCCATTATTAATAATTATTTTCTCACAATCAGACATTTTCATCAGTATGCCCTAAAAAGGGAGATGACATCTATAACACTTCCAAGATGTTTTTCAAGTGTCCCTAGCCCTCAGTTTTCACATAATGCTCTGGAACCTTTTGCCTAGGTATAATAATTTTTTTAGGAAAAAAATGGCAAAATCCTTTGGCCTGGGTACAGTATTTTTGGGAACCTATATGTAACTCCTTAAATGAGTATGGCAATATTGTTTGGATAAACCTCATAAAGGAGGTACCAAGCTGAACCATGGGTCAAAAGCACATCAAGCAAGGATGCTCAGCCATCTGGCAAGAGAGGTCATTCCTGCCATCATCATGGAACAGTCATGTCACTCAGTGTCTAGCAATGTTAGGATCATTGAGCAGGAATAAGCAATGGACAAGTTACTCCAAGCTTCTAAAGACTTCTGAAAGGAAGGTGAGTCAGTGCCTAATCATCTGTATTTCCCAAAGGTTGAACATTCAGTTTATAGTAACACTCTTTTCTTATCCATAGGAGAGTTACTATAGGGCATGGCAAAAGCAAGACATGTCTCCTTAACATCTTCACTTTCCTTCTAACACCAATACTTTTAAAAAAATAAACATTTTTAATTATAACTTTGAGTTCCAACTTTTATCCCTCCTTCTTTCCCTTCCCCCTTCCCTGAGGCAGTAAGCAATCAGATATGGGTTTTACATGTGCAATTATGTAAAACATTAACATATTAGTTATTTTGTACAAGAAAACTTGAATAAAAGAAAAAAATGAAAGAAAGTGAAAAACAGCAGGCTTCAGTCTGTGTTCAATCAATATTAGTTCTTTCTTTGGAGGTGGATAGTATGTTTCATCAGTAGTCTTTTGGGATTGCCTTGGATCATTGTATTGTTGAAAATGCAACTCAGTCACATCACTACTGTGCATTAGCAGTACAATGTATAGTCTATACATCTATATTTACATCTTTCATTCATGGTTTGCTCCACCCTGAAGGAGCAAATTTGAGGTGTGTAGCAACAGAAATGTGGTTTCCCCAAAGACATCTGCTTTCCATAAAGCAGTATTTCCTTAATTTGGATGGAGTTTAAGTGTCTCAAAGGAATTCCCTAAAATCATTGTGGTGCAAGGGAAAGAGGCCTTGCAGGAGATCTATTTCTAGCTCTGCTCCGAACTTGCTGTGGGGCCTCAGTTTCCTCTCCTGTCAAATAAGGGGATTCATGTGGAATATCTCTAAGGTCCTTTGCAGTTCTAAAGTTATGAACCTAATACAGCTATTTGGTAGTGACCATAGCTTGCCCTCACTTTAAACTTTTAAGATCATCTGTGCTAGGAAGAGGGAGATGAACGATGAACATTTTTATGGGGAGGGGTGAAATACAGCATCAGGGGTATGGGAGCCCTCAGGTGGTCATAGGGAGAAAACAATTCTAAAACCATTGTCATTAAGTGAAGGAAAGATTCATTTTATGATCAATCTATGATAGACACAATAGAAAAATAACACCACATGTTAATTACAAGCCTATCAGTTATTTATTTATTTAGGATTTAAAAACTGTTCAAACATTAAATTTATTACTACATTAATCCAAGAGGGGTTTGTAGGCTATTACCAAGCTAATAAAATTTCTGATATGGAGTTCACATAATTTATTTTATTGTTTCTAATTCTGTTAAAGGATTCTGCAAGGATTGTCATTAACACGGGGTGCATCGTTCACTCAACAACCATTTATTTATTAAATGTCTACCATGTAAAAAGTACTATGTTAGACTCTGGAAGAGGAACATGGTTCTCACCACCAAAGAACTTATAGTTTAGTAAGGGAATGGAGTCCAACACATATGTAAGAATGTAATACTAGGGGGCAGCTAGGTGGCACAGTGGATAAAGCACCAGTCCTGGATTCAGGAGTACCTGAGTTCAAATCTGGTCTCAAACACTTGACACTTACTAGCTGTGTGACCCTGGGCAAGTCACTTAACCCTCATTGCCTCGCCAAAAAAAATGTAATATTAGGTGATACATATTTAATAATTACATGGTAAGTATAATGAAAAAGAGAAGTACAAAGTGGGATGTGTGGTCCAAAGAGGGAATTGAGGAAGAATAAATGGAAGGAGGTGGCATTTGAAGTTGTTATTGAAGAAAAGTAGTATTTCGATAGGTAGAGATAGGGTGAGGGCATTCCAGGCTGAGAAAATGGTAAAAGCAAAGAGATGAGAATCAGATGAGACCCCAGTTTGTTTAGACCATAGTGCATACTTTTTTTTTGGGGGGGGGAATAGTGCATACTTTGAGATAAGACTGAAGATACTGGAAAATGCTGGCTGTGGATGGCTTAGAATGAAAGATTTAGAAGTTTGGATTTCTTTCAGTAGGCAGTAGGGAGTTCTTGAAATTTTTGATCAGAGACATGACATGATCAAATTTATATGTAAGGAATTAAAATCTAGCAGCAGTGTAAAGGATGGATTGGGGGGAGGAGAAACTGGAAGATAGGAGAGTTTAGGAGGCTGTCACCATAATTCAGGTGGCTGGTAAAGTCAACCTGTATCAAATGAACTAACAGCAAGCTTTTAGCAGAATGCAAACAAAAACTATCATTTCTGCCTGGCAGATACAATTTTAAAACATTTGTAGCCTCAAAAATTAATTCTGTTATTTCCATGGGCTCTAGTAACCAAATTTTTAGTTCTTTCCTCTTATCTTTGTTAATCGTTTATACAAATAAAAAAAGTGTCAATGCAAATAATTTTTCTTGATGCCATAGAAAGCACTTAACAAACTTTATTTATTTATTTAGTTGTTGTTGTTGTTTTGAAGGACAAAGAGGGTTAAGTGACTTGCCCAAGGTCACACAGCTAGGAAGTGTCAAGTGTCTGAGGCTGGATTTGAACTCAGGTCCTCCTGAATCCCCAGCCAGTGTTTTATCTACTGTGCCACTTAGCTGTCCCCAAACTTTATATATTTATATAGCCCTTTAACATTTGCAAAGTGCTATATGTTATTTCTTTTGATCCTCACAATAACTCAGTAAGGTGGGTATTATTATCACCCCCATTTTTCAGATAAAGAAACCGTAGCTCATAGAAATTATGTGGGTTTTTTTTTTTGATGAGGCAATTGGGGTTAAGTGACTTGCCTAGGGTCACACAGCTAGTAATTGTTAAGTGTCTGAGGCCGGATTTGAACTCAGGTACTCCTGACTCCAGGGCCGGTAATCTATCCACTGCACCACCTAGCTGCCCCCTAGCTCATAGAAATTAAGTGACTTATCCACGGTCACCCAGCTAGTGAATATCAGAGTCCGGATTCAAGCCTATGTCTTTTCCAACTCCAAGCTCACTACTCCTTTCACTCTACTACAAGATTATATAAATATGAATTATTATGGTTGATATTACTATTATTATATTATATACAGTTTAATCTTTACTACCTACATGCAAATAAAAGAGTCTTATGGTTGAGATTAAGTGTAGAAAGGTACTAGGTCCAACTCTCTAATAGCCAGATAACTCCGTGACCCTGCTGCCATCCTAGTCCAAGACTGAAACCCTGTGCTTCTTTCCTTTGTTTCATTTCCCATATCTTTCCCTCCTGTATCCTCCCATATGAAAGGTCCTTGAACACCACATCAAACTTGTTCCTGCTCACCATCTTTTATGGGAAAGGGTTAATTTTAAATGTTCAGGGTACTGAAGAACAGTAGAAATTCTAGAGGACAAGGCTGTGGATGAGCAATAGGGGTAGGGGTGGGGAAGATACAGTGAGAATGGACTCTGAACTCCTGGAATTGGAACCTTGGGCAGAAAGAAGGGAGGAGATATACCTGGAGTGAGAAAGGAACCAGGAAAGAGAAAAGATACACACACACACACACACACACACACACATACACACATATGTATATGAACACCTATAGGTATACATATACCTATAAGTGTGTGTATATATAAATATATATGTATATATATATATATTAACAGCTGTGTGATTTGGGGGTAAATTACTTCACTACTGTAACCTCAGTTTTCTTATCTATATGAAGTATATTGGTCTGGGCTTACTATCCCAGAACCAGGCTGCTATATCTTCCTTTCAGGATCCCAGGGGTACTCTGAGAGTTTGGGGCATCTCTTCCTTAATGCTATGAGATCCATCATCCTATCAAGGATTATAGGCATGCACCACCACACACAGCCTATTGTTATATCTTTGAAGTAAATAACCCTTTGTAAAAGCTAATTGATCTGAAATGGTTAAACAAAACTAGGGTACTAGTCACTGCTGGCTAACGGTAGGGAAAACACAACTGGTGAGAGCTGGAACTCATAGAATTAAGGAAGAGATGCCCCAAACTCTCAGAGTACCCCTGGGATCTTGAAAGGAAGATATAGCATCCTGGTTCTGGGATAGTAAGCCCAGGAATTATTTTCTTTAGTGAGATTTTGTACTTCTTTTTCCATTTGGCCAATTCTGTTTTTTAAGGAATGCTTTTCTTCAGTGAATTTTTGTGCCTCTTTTATCATTAGGTAAATTCTGGTTTTTAAGGTATTATTTTCTTCAGTATTTTTGTGTTAATTCTCTTTTCATAATTTCCTTGCACCACTCTCATATCCCTCCCCCCAGTTTTCTCTCTACCACTCTATCTTTAACTCTTCCATGAATTCTTGTTGGGAATCGGTCAGATTAGTATTTTTCTCTGAGTCTCTGTTTGTAGGTATTTTTACATTGTTGTCTTCTTCTGAGTTTATCTTGGTCTTTCCTGCTGCCATAGTTGCTTTTAATGGTAAAATTCCTTGTTGTTATTGTTGTTTGCTTATTTCCCTTGCCTATTTCTTAACTTTGAATGCTTTGTTAAAATTGGACTCTGCTTATCTGGGGGGTGAGGAGGTACTGTCTCCTGCTACAGGCTTTTTTTTGTGCTGCTGTTTTCAGAGCTATTTTTAGGGGTCTGCAAATTTTTGGTGCTTCCAAGGTGGTATGATGCAAGTAGAGGCATGGTGATTGCTCTTCTGGTCTGCACTCTGGTCTTACCCAAGAGAGGCTCCTGGTCCACTGCAGCCACAAATGCTAGTGTTCTATCTTTGCCTTGGAACTATAATCAGAGTCCCCACTTACCTATAACCAACCTCAAGTGCTTCTCGACATCCTAGCACTGTGACCCAGAACTGTATATGGTCAATAGTTATCAATCATTTTCAGGATTATCCAGTGCCAGCAAAGGATCCCCTGTGATGTCTTTCTCACCAGTTGTCCAACTACCTTAACTATCTCTGGACTAAGAGTTCCCAATGCTGCTCCTTCTCTTGCCAGGCTTCTACCCTGGTGTCACAAACTTCTCTTGCTATCCTACTAAATTTTCTTAGGCTATAAATAGCTCTCCTTGATCTTTTGTTGGTTCTACCACTCCAAAGTTTTATTTGAGGTGTTATTTTACAGTTGATTAGAGGGGAATTCTGAGAGAATTCAGCTGGGTTGCCTCTAATCCATCATCTTGTCTCTGCACCTCCCAACAATCAAAAGAAACCACAAATGAATAAGGTCTTTGACCTTTCTTTGAATTTGCAAAATTATTGATTCAAAATTTATTTCAATTCACAAACATTTATCATATGCTTACTGTGTGGTATGTACTAGAGATGTGTTAGGTGCTATCACTTTATATACAATATGACTTTTCTAAATTAAAAATGAATATGTAGTTATATATTTATCAGTATTATTACAGTACTTTAAAACTATATTTCATCCTGTGAGTGTCTTTCCACTTAATGCCAAAGTTTTCAACTTTTGTAATCATTTTCATTAATTTAGTTTTTTAAAAAAAAACTTAAGAATATGAATTTACATCTTTTAAAAGTTGTGATTATTGGGAACACACTCAAATTGAACAGGTCCAGCCCTCTCATTGGATCCTGTAATACAAATGCATAGTAACATCATGACTGACTGGATGGAATAAACAGTCACAATTTAAATGGATTACCTTTTTTTGGGATCTAGACTTATGATTTCATATGTCCATGCAGCATCCCTGTAAGGAACCCCCCCACCAATGTAGATGAATAACTCTTTTCCCATTTACTGGCTCAAGGTCATACAGTATGTGTCAGAAGTAAGGACTTGAGCTCAGGCTATCCACACCCCAAGGATGGCTCTTATTCTACCATGTCAATCTGCCTCTCAAACAATGCCCATTATATAATATTTGAAAATCCATGTGCTTGAAGGTATGCCCCCCCCCAAGAACAACAACAACAAAATGAATGGTAAAGAAAAAGGGTTTCCACATCTCTCTTTATTTCTAGCTGACTTTCCCCCTTTCCCCCCTTCTCTAGGCATTTTGTAGATAGGGCAGAAGTGCTTGAACAACCTAATTAGGCTGACTTCAATTATCAATATGATGATGAGAGAAAAGCTTTCCCTCTAAGATGAGTGGTTATTGACGAGAAGGTGAGTAATCTTCCTGGCATTCCAGATGAGCTGATAATTACTATGCAAATGTTTAATTTCAGCATGCTAAAGACTCTCAGTGTGCATGATCCTTAACTATGGTCTTTGAAACCTCTGATAGGTAACAGACTATCTTCAGTCATCCAAATCAAGCCCCCTCAAGCTCTCCCTGGATTTGCAGGTTGATAAATTTCTTCTCCTATAATAATTTGTCTCTTTAATGTCTAAAATCATTGAAGCAATGGCCCCCTTACCCTGGTAGGAGAATATATCTTCCTTGGAACCTGGAATAATACTGCTTAGAATGAGGAAGTTTGATGAAGCAAGGGGCTGATTCTTTCTAAATAACCATAATGAAAGGTATTTATAGGAGACTTGGTCAACTTTGGTGGTCATAGCAGTTTGATTCATACTGCAAACTATTTCCTGAAAATAAATAGCTATTCATATAATCAGTTAACAGAAAGAAAGAAACTTGGTATCAAGACTTAAAAGTCTTTGGAGGAAAGCTTTGAGGGAAAAATATATCCTAGGAAGGACTGATTTTTCAAGAAGAAGAAAATCTTGCCAAAGATTTCAACTTCATTCCTTTCTGAAATGGCTTAATTGCACAAGGCTTCATGCTAATTACTGTTTTGATATTAAAGTTTTGGCAGTCTTACAAAAATATCAAACTTGTGCTTACAGGTTCCAAATACCCTGCTTCAATGGCCGTAGGGTTGGCTAGGAAAGCATCACAGACTAAGCCAAACTGTTGTGATACTCACTTTCCTTATCTTTGGATGGCTTTTAACTTAGAACTTCCCGAATGTTTGTTTAACAAATGTGAGCACTATTTGTTGTCTTCTCTTTAAAAACCAAACTTGTGTTCTTTATGGGTCAGACATCATAGAGTACTGTCTGCCAAATAGCAAGGACTGCTAATTCTTAGGAAGTTACTTCTCGTTGATGAATGTTGTTTTCCCACTGTGTTTGAATTCCGCACCCAGCAGATTCCCCAAGATGGCATACAGCAATGATGGGGTTGGATTCTGCCTCCAGTTCCCACAACAGGGCATAAATTCTCAGGTTTTAACAAGCTTCAACAAGTAATATTGTAATCAAATGTAAGGAAGAGAAACTGTGAGGGCAAAAAAGATGAAATGGAAACATGGAGCAAACCACCATTCTTACACTTCAAGGTGTTTAAGAAAGTCTCAGACTTTCTGAGTTGGTAAGGACTTTGGCAGCTATGTGGTCCAGACCATGACTGAATAAGAGAATCTACACACATCCTTGTGGTAGGCGTTGGCCAGGCTCACTTATGGCCACCAGTAAGTCCCAGTTGTGAATCAGAACGAGGAGATATTCCAAGAGCAGTGCAGTAGAAATGTATTCAGATGGAAAACCAAAGATGATGAAGATAGAGGGGCAGAAAGTCCAGAGATGAGGAGCATCAAGAAACATAGTACAGTGTTTATTTTAATGATTACATTTGGACAATTGTCCCAGGCTGCTGGGAGACTGGGGACCTGGAGAAGGGGAGTTTGTGCAATTGTGTGTATTGGAGCAGGGGATACCTGCTCAGATTAGCAGCCTGACTGGAACCTCCCTTGTAATGTGGAATTGTGAGAATATCCATAAAACACAGTGAAGCATTTTGGACTGCCACTCCATTTTCAGCATGTATCCTTGAATGCCCATGATCCTTTTATGCTGACAATAAAAGGGATAATAGTAGATTGTTGGCTGAGTGCTCATTTTCACCAAATCTAACACTTAGTGGGTCTTTATGCCTAATCCAATTCCAGAGAAGTGGCCATCCTACCTTTGCTTGAAGATATCCGTATAAGGCAGAGCTCATGATCTCCCAAGGCAGCACCTTCTATTTTTGGATAACAATAATTCTTAGGAGTTTTTCTTTTAATCAACACTACCTTTTTGCACCTTCTACCCACTAATCCTAGTTTTGCCTTCTGAAGCCAAAAAGAAAAGGTCTAATATCTTTTCCATATGACAACCCTTCAAATACTTGAAAGCAGCTATTGTGTCCCTGCTGAACCTTGCCTCCTTTTGGCCAAACACTCTTAGAGAGAATTTGATGCATTATTTTTTGTTGTTGTTGTTGTTGTTGTTTTTTTTAGTGAGGCAATTGGGGGTTAAGTGACTTGCCCAGGCTCACACAGCTAGTAAGTGTTAAGTGTCTGAGGCCGGATTTGAACTCAGGTACTCCTGACTCCAGGGCCGGTGCTCTATCCACTGTGCCACCTAGCTGCCCGATGCATTATTTTTTAATGCACTTCTTCTTATTTTTCTTGTCCATTTTTATAATTTAAAAAACTCCTCAAACACTGTAGATTTGCAACAAGTGAAATAATATTAACCAATGTTACATGAAAGAAGAAAAACACTGCAAGGAATTTGATTAAAAGATTCATATCAAGAAAGGAAATATCTTCCACTTCCTAACTGTTCACTGAACAATCCCCAAATAACTGGGCACAGTAATCTTGTATCATTCATAAGACCTATTACTTTCCCATTGTCCTTATCCATGCCATAATTTTCCTCTGCTCAGGAAGAAAACATCATTTGTACAACTAACAATCACAGCCATCATTGTTATTAAATACCACACAGTACTGATTGAGCATCTGTGCAGGTATGGTGTCTGATCGGGAGCCTGATAATGTTAGAATCATTAATAATCAGTCTAACAAGTTTGGCTAAAAACATGCTAAGTACAAACCTGGAAACTGGTGATACAGGTGCTTTTCTTAAGGACTACCAACCACTTTTTGTGTGTGGTATCTTTCTCCACTAGTCCATTGGTTAAGGATTCAATTTTGGCCATTACATTTTAGGAAGGATATGGACTATCTGGAGTGCATCTAGAGGAGGATGGTAAGGATAGTGAGGAGACCAGGCCCCTTGTTAGAAAAGCAGTGTTTAGGGGCAGCTAGGTGGCGCAGTGGTTAAAGCACCAGCCCTGGATTCAGGAGGACCTGAGTTCAAATCCGACCTCAGACACTTGACACTTACTAGCTGTGTGACCCTGGGCAAGTCACTTAACCTCCATTGCCCCACAAAAAACAAAAAAAAAATATCACAGATTTGAATTACAGATTAGAGTGGGAAGACAACTTAGACACCATTTAGTCCAATTAATTTTACAGATGGAGAAACTTAAGACCCAGAGAAGGAGCGTTACTCCCTCATTGCCTCACAAAAAAGAAAAAAAGGAAAAGAAAAAAGAAAAGCATTGGTTATAAAAGGTGATATTGAGCATGCAGAAGAAGAGGCATAGTAGAACTGATGAAATATTTAAAAGGCTTGTCACATACAAGATCAGCTTCTTTTTGACCCCAGGAGATGGAACTGAGCACAACAGGATGGAAGCTCTTCTCTCTTCAGATTCATATTTGGTCTCCTAAGAAAAACTTACCAACAATGATCATTGTCCAAGAGAAATGGACTGCTTAAGGAAGCAACAGGCTCACCTTCTTTAGAGGTCTTCAATGCTGTGCTTGATAAACACTTAATGGGGATGCTGTGGAAAAGATGCTTTTTCAAGTATGGATTGGATTATGTGACTTCAATGTCACCACTATGATGAAATCCTTCCTTGAAATCCCGAAGGAAAAATGGTTTTTGTTGTCTATTTGAATGGAATTCCATCTCATATCTAGTACTTTTTTGGGGGGGGTTAGGTTTATGGTTTTACTGTTTTAATGAATTCCCAGTGAGGAAACTTCAACTACCAAAGCAGATAAATGGATAAGCACTTGCTATGAAAATTATGGGCTTAGAGAGTTGTTTGGGTCTGAGAAATTGAATGACTAGACCAAGGTCACACAGGCAGTATATGCCAGAGGTGAGATTTGAAGAGAACATCTTTAGGTCCTTAAATCTTCAAATGAATATCTCATTTCTCTACTTCACTTGATGTGTGCCAACATAACTTTAGGATATTTCCAAATTCAGTAGGTGGATGCCTTTATTAAGATAAAAACAAGGCGATGCTAAGAATTTAAAAAACAAAACAAAACACCAAGCCCTAATTGCTTAGGAAGGTCATAACTAAAGAAACTTGTAAGAACTATTCATTATGCACTTATATAATTTTTTATCCTACTTTTCATGAAGGTGTTTAGGCCTATGTCATCATTGTACCAGCAATGATCATAGACATGAAGGAAAAAGAATTTTGCCGCTCCCTGTTAAATAAGTGTCCTATGCTAATCCACCTTTGTGTGTAAGAATTTTTTTTTTAAGAAACCAGCCTGACTTAGATCGGTATGAATTACTGTTATCATTAGAATTCTATTACATAAGTTTTTCTCTTTATAATTAGGAATCTTTGCCCACCCCCATCTGCTAATGGTTTTTCCCCCTATAAAAATGTTGAGAAGCAATATGGTAGATATAATGGAAGGGAAAGAGGAGATAGACATTTATATAGCAACTATGATATGCCCGGCAGAATACTAAGTGTTTTTTAACAAATATTTTATTTATTCCTCACAACAACCATGCAAGGTAGATGCTGTTAACGGTTTATAATAAGTCAGACAGAGTTGAAGTGACTTGCCCAGGGTAACAGAGCCAGTAAGTATCTGAGGCTAAATTTGAACTCAAATTTTCCAGACACCACTCCCACAGCTCTATCTACTGCAACACCTAACTGCCTAATGGCTTAAAAGCTGACCTTAGAGCTCAGAGAGCTTGAATTAAAGTCCTACCTCTAGACAACTGAATGCACTTGGGCAATTTCTAGTCTTAAAAAGCTTCCTAGAACATTTAGAATTAATATGACTTGCCCAGGTTACAGAACCAGTGTGTATCAGATAGAGGACTTTAATTCAAGCTTTTCTCACTCTGAGGCCAGCTTTTAAGCCATTAGTCAAGTAGGTGGTCCAGTGGATTGAGGTCTAGGACTAGAGTCATGAAGACTTCTCTCCCTGAGTTCAAATGCAACCTTAGACACTTACTAGCTGTGTGACCATGGGCAAGTCACTTTAACCTCTGCCTCAGTTTCATTCTCTGGCGGTTCCCTATACCAATGAAATCACAAGTCTACCTCTTTTGAAAATGTTATTGTAGTTTATAAAAACAAAACTAAGACCATTCCATACATTTCTGTCTACCAACACATGAGAATATGTCCAAAATATTTTATGCAAGCATACTACAAAAACTATAGTCCTGGCTAAAATCCCAGTGTTTATAGGGTTATAGATTCAGAATAGAAAGGGACCTTAGAAATCAACTCCAACTCCATAATTTTTCTAGATGAGAGGTTAAGTGATCTACCCAGGGTCTCACACTACCAAGTATCCAAGGCAAGGTATGAAACCAGGTCTCCTTGAGGTCCAATACTCTAGCCATCAGAGCATGGTGTCTCTCATTAATTCTTCCCACTTCTGGGATATGTCACAAAAGCTTGAAAGGGATGGGGGAGGGTGGTCTTCTACCTGTCAAGATCTTTGAAAATTTCAACTTTATTAATAATATAATCTCAGTTAATTTGTTCCTAAGAAACGGTCCTTTTCTTCCCACATAGGTGAAGGTAACAAGAGAATCCCACACTCAGATGTGGGAAGAAAGGATGCAGCTGTTTGAAAGGCAGCACTCAGTTTTAGTAGACAAGTACATCCATATGTATGAATCTTTGTGAAAATACAGGTTTTTCCAGGTATATTTTCTGAAAAGCTTTGAAAATTTGGCCAACAAATTTAAGTTTTTATATACCAACTCACACAATAACAAGCATGTCAGAACACTTGTTTGGAACCAAATGCTATTTTTCCCTGGTGCGGCCAGCAAAAACACGGCCTTAGGCCTAGGCTATAACTTGAAGAATTTTGGAGCAGCTGGCTTTTGGGGAGCGTAAAAACAATCCACCTTTCCGCCCTAGGCTAGAAAATTATGCAGAGTTTGCATTGTGCTTTGTGTGTCAGGATAAATCACACTGTTTTTTTCAGTGAGATCAACTGATGTCAGTGGCTGAGTCAAGGGAGAAATTGATGCAAAGACTCAGTCAGTTGGATCTGTGAGCTCAGTGAGTGAATCAGATCTGTATCACAGATTCAGGAGTTTGACTAGTGGGGACAAAAATCTAATTTTTCATATGGTAATTATGAAATCAGTGAATGCTTTAGTGGAAATAGAATCAGTAATGATTATCATGTGGACTTTTAAATTCAAGATCACACCAGATTTGAGTGGAAGCAAGTTTACAACTAAACCTGGGTCCCCTAAGACCTTGGGTTCCTTGCTTTTTGAGGTTTAACTTCCAAGCGATTCCAAAAGTTCATTATATTCTGATTTAAATTAAATCTGGTACTCTTGGGGGACTCCATTGAGGGTAGAGGAAAGGAGGAAGTTGGCAAGAAAGTTGCTAAGTGATAGACTCCTCCAAGGCAAAAGAAAAACAAGGATATATTTCTGCCTAGTAGGATGAAATGTTGTTCAGTCTTGTCTGACTCTTCATGACCCCATAGGATTTTCTTGGCAATGATACTGGAGTGATTTGCCATTTCCTTTTCCCATGTGTCCCCATTTTACAGATGAGGAACTAAGGCAAATAGGGTTAAGTGACAGGGTCACACAGCTATTAAGTATCTGAAGCTGGATTTGAACTTAGAGCTTCCTGACTCCAGGCCCAGTGTTCAGTACACTGCACCACTTAGCTGCCCCTGTAGTGTCAGTTACCCTTCACTACTAAAGCCCCGCATTTATGCCTTTACTACTTGGCAGTCAAAGTCACTTAACTTTGGAGTCCTGGCTACTCTATCACAGAGACTGAAACATTCACCATTGTTGAAGAATTTTCAGTAAAAAGATCAACACGAGTCTCATATTTTGCCTTAAATACCAGATGAACCAAAGAGTCATTAAAGGACTAGGTGCTAGCAAAAAGAGATTGTCAAAAGGTTTACATAGGAATGGGAATTTCTGTTGGCAATTCCCTTTGGGAGATTGAAAATACTGCTCCTTAACTTCTTCACTTTCACATGACTCAAGAATTACTCAACTTTGTCAACTCACATCCCCACCCAGTTGAGACCTAAGACTAAAAGTCCAATAATTGAATGGTTTTTCTTCTGTGTTGCATAGCAATAGTGCATCATTATTAAGATAGGAGGTACAGAGGTTTATTGGCGCTGACTAGGGATGCTGTTGCCCCATGAATTTTTTTTTAACATACAGAACATGAAAACACAGTCACTTAGGGTTGCTTCAATTCACTAAATTTTAAAAAGATGTGCGCTTAACAAATACCAAACAAAATGATAATTTTCATATACAAAATAGAACAGGGGCAGCTAGGTGGCTCAGTGGATAGAGCACCAGCCCTGGAGTCAGGAGGACTTGAGTTCAAATCCAGCCTCAGACACTTAACACTTACTAGCTGTGTGACCCTGGGCAAGTCACTTAACTCCAATTGCCTCACTAAAAAAAAAAAAAACTAGAATAGAAAAGGATTATATACAAAACTATGAATGTCTTTTAAGTATATACAGTAACTTTCATTTGTTTATTTGTTTTTTTGGTGAGGCAATTGGGTTAAGTGACTTGACCAGGGTCACGCAGCTAGTAAGTGTTAAGTGTCTGAGGCCGGATTTGAACTCGGGTCCTCCTGAATCCAGGGCCAGTGCTCTATGCACTGCTCCACCTAGCTGCCCCTATACAGTAACTTTCAAAGCCATTCTGCTAATCTGTATTTCCTTCAGGCTTTCCTTTTGTTCTCTTCTGTTGTTTTTTTGTTTTTAAATGCTTCAATGATAATTTTTTTCTCCTTTCCTTTCCTTACTTTTTAAAAATTGATAACACATTGTTAGACTCCCTTTTGTCTTCCCATTCTTTCCACCAAAAAAAGAAAGCCAAAACCCCCTTAAACCAATATGCATAGTCAATCAAACAAATTACCACCTTGGTGATATGTGAAAATACAATATAGGGAAAGGTATAAACATAATAGACATTAATAATAAAAGTAATAAAAGTCACATGATTATATCAATAGATATAGAAAAGCCTTCATACCCATTTCTATTTAAAAACACTTAAAACATAGAAATGACATTGATTACATTTTTAAGTACTCATTTCATCTAAGGTATTAGTGTTATATAATCAGACAAAACAGTTACTGATTATTCAACTTCAATTTTAGTTATTTTTCCTTTTTCAATTTTAATAATGACAAATTTTTTTTGGTTGTTTGTTTTGTTTTTTGTTTTTGCGGGGCAATGAGGGTAAAATGACTTGCCCAGGGTCACACAGCTAATGTCAAGTGTTTGAGGCTGGATTTGAACTCAGGTCTTCCTGAATCTAGGGCCAGTGCTTTATCCACTGCACCACCTAGCTGCCCCCGTTTTCACTTCTTTTTAAAAAAAAATCAAAGGAGTTGTTTACATACATTATTACTGAAAAAAAAAGCTCTTACTTTTATTTGTCAATTCAGTGGAGATTTTAAAACTTTTACTTTTGTTAATCTCTTCTTGATTTTCAAAATTTCTCAAATGGTGTTTAGTTTGGATTTTTTGCTTAGTTGTTTTTCTAATTTTTTTTGTTGTTGAATGCCCGATTCATTGATGTGTTCTTTCCCTCACTTCTTGATGAAATGGATATCCTTTCAGAACTGCTTTAACAGCAACCCCAAAATTTAAGTATGCTGTGTCATTGCTGTCATTTATTTGATGAGATTTTCTATTGTTTTTTCTATAATTTTTTATTATAATGTCTTTAATTTTATAATTGTTTCTATAATGTTTTCTTTGACTCATCCATTTGTTAGGATTAAAGTACTGAATTTTCCATTAATTTTTAATTCTTTTTTCAAAGGACTCTTAAAATATACTTTTTATTGGGGGGCAGCTAGGTGATACAATGGATAGAGCACCAGCCCTGGATTCGGGAGGACCTGAGTTCAAATATAGCCTCAGACACTTGAAGCTTACTAGCTGTATGATCCTGGGCAAGTCACTTAACCCTCACTGCCCTGCATATACATATGTATGTATATATGTGTGTGTATATGTGTATGTATGTATATACATGTATGTGTGTATACATACATACATACATACATACTTATACACACACACACACATATATATATGTACTTTTTACTGCAGTATAGTGTAAGGTCTAAAATTCTAGCTTCTCTGATTCTCACAATAGTCAATAAAGGATGTGTTTAGTATTTATGCTTTTCTGAATATGTTTGTTAGGTTTTTATGCCTTAGTACATGGCTATTTTTTGTAAAGATGCTATACATAGCTGAGAAACAGACATATTTCTTCAAAATTGCTTTTTTTAAAAAGGCAATTGGGGTTAAGTGACTTGCCCAGGGTCATACAGCTAGTAAGTATTAAGTGTCTGAGTCTGGATTTGAACTCAGTCCCTCCTGAATCCAAGGCCAGTGCTCTATCCATAGATATATTTCTTTATGTTCCCATTCAGTAATCATCAGAGATCTAACTTTCCTAAAATTCTATTCTTGTACTTCTTTCCAATTTATCATTTTGTTAGATTTGTCTAGATCTGAAAAGGATGCTTTGAAGTATTTCCTTCTTTGTAAAATTAAAGGGTTGGGCTAGATGCCTTCTGTAAACCTTCTAGCTCATGAACCATTATGCTATGAAACTGTGTCTCAGTGAGATGGAGTGACTTGCCTATGATCACATAGCAAGTAAATTTCAGATTTGGGTTTTAAATAATGTTTTCCTAACTCTAGATCCAGCACTCTTTTCACTAGGCCAAGTTGCTTCTCACTTGAAGTCATTTCCCTTTTTATTATTCTGTGAAATGGACTATATATATGTGTGTGTGTGTGTGTGTGTGTGTATATACATACATTATATATGTGCCTATATATAATGTGTGTGTAAAAATACACACACACACACACACACATATATATTGTTGGGTATGTCACAGTGGAGATTCCTTTTTTGAGGGGCTAGACTGGTCACTAAAGTTCATTCCGATACTAAAATTTTGTGATTCTCTATGGTCTCTGTGGTCCCTGCCAGCTCATCACTAATATTCTATTTCATCTCTTTTTGTCATAAGTATTCTCCCCTGGAAAATGAAAAGGCTCTTAACACTATTGATTTAGAACTGGATGGGATCTTAGAGGTTATCTAGTCTAATTTTCTTATGTTACTGAGGGGGAAACCGAAGTCCAGAGTGATTGACTTGCTCAGGGTGACCTAGGTAGTAAGAGGTAGATCTAGATTTGAACCCAGGTTCTCTGACTTTAATTCTACCATTAAGGGTCTTGCCCGTGGTAACAGGTTATGATTTTAGAACAGGCAGTATAAGAGACTTGAGTTTAAATCCTAATTCTACCATTTATTTCCTATATGACCTTCAACAAGTCACTTAAATTTTCAAGGCCTTACTTTCTTCACCTATAATTTTAGGGTGTCACTAGGGCAAGGGGGTTGGACCAGCTGACCTTGAGCTTCACTATCATCTGAACTGGTCAAAGGAAGGAAGAAAACACACATACTCACAAATACATTTGACTCGACAAGGAAATAGGAAGGAAAGAGGACATGGGAGAAGTGGGAATTAGGATGGTAGATGAAGGGTGAGTCGTAAGTAAAATCAATCCTAAATAAGGACATATAAAAACGTTTTTAGCTCTTTTTGAGATGGCAAAGAATTAGAACATAAGGAGCTGCTCACCAATTGTCAAATAAACATTTGCAAAGACTCTACTCTGTATTAAATGCTGAAGATACAAAGAAAGGCAAAAGATAGTCATTGCCCTCAAGTAGTTTACACTCTAGTAGGGGAAGACAACACTCAAAAAGAAGCTATGGGGCAGCTAGATGGCGCAGTGGATAGAGCATGGGCCCTGGAGTCAGGAGTACCTGAGTTCAAATCCGGCCTCAGACACTTAACACTTACTAGCTGTGTGACCCTGGGCAAGTCATTTAACCCCAATTGCCTCACTAAAAAAAAAAAAAAAGAAGCTGAAAGTTGAGGTGGGAAGGATAGAGAAAGGGTGACTAGTTCAGGGGCTTGAAGTCTTGCAGCCATGATGAGAAACAATGAGGTTATTACCCTGGGTACCTTTATTAAATAAAGGATCTGAGAGAAACTCTCACCCTCTACTCACTCCAACTAGAAGGAAGGAGGGGCCTCAGGAACAGGGGGCATTGAATCGGTTTTAGTTTCAGAGTTGAATTGAGGAATGTTTGAAGAAGTTATGGTGTATAAATGTGATGGAATACTGTAATGTAATAAATGATGATGGGGAGAGTTTCCGAGGAACTTAGGGAGATCATGATTCTAGAGCAAAGCTTCTTAAACTGTGGGTCTTGACTCCATGTGGGAATCACATAACTGCATATGGGGTTGCGAAAGTTTTGGCAACAGAAAAAGGTTATGTATACTTATTTTATATATGCCTATATACCCAGGATCATGAAAAACTTTTATGGGTGAAAAGGTGTCGAAGTGGAAAAAGTTTAAGAAACCCTGATCTAGAGCACAATGAAACATGCTGCCCACCTCCTGATAAAGAAGAGAAAGAATGAGACATATATGTGTGCATACATATACAGTACATGTGTTTGTATACACATATACTATAGCTGTATATACATATGAGAATGAGACTGTTTATACATCTATAGTATATACGCGCATGTGTATGTAGCACATGGGTATGTATAAATCAATAATATACACATATATGTATACATGTATACACATAGGCACACATAGGATTGATGTGTCTAAAGTATATGTGTGTATGCATGTGGATATATACATCCATACACATATGTACACAATATATACAACACACATATTGGTTATTGCCCTTCATAATCAAAGAGGACCCAAATGACATCATTAAACTGGAGTCAGTGTATATGACTGTGACTGATCATACCAATATGAGCTTGGAGGGCTCTATCCCAGGTCGGGCACAAATAGACTATATGAATATTTGGAATAGAGTTGTCTCTAAATTTGTGCATCTTACTTTTTTTTGAGCTACTGCAATTCTGCTTTGCTCATAAAGCACAGCGCCTTCTTTGATGTGGGTGCTCTACTCTAGGGAGTCCTGCACCAGTGTGTCTCCTGTCTCATAATCAATTCCAAAGTTCTTCAGAGAGACCTTGAGAGAGCCCTTATATTGGTTCTTTTGGCTTCTGTGAACAGTTGCCTGATGTGAGTTCTCTGTAAAATAATCTTTTAGGCAAACATACGTTTGGCATTTGAACAATGTGACCAGCCCATTGGAGTTATGCTCTCTGCAGCTGAGTTTGAATGCTTGGCAGTTCAGCTCAAGAAAGAACCTCCGTGTCTGGTGCCTTATCATGCCAGGTGATCTTCAGAATCTTCCTAAGACACTTTAAATGTGACATAGGCTTAGGATAACTCAGAAGAAGTTTCTCCTTTGAGAAGCAAAACCAAAGGTGACCAGTAACAGGACAGACATATCAAGGAATTAAGGGACTATTAAAGTTTAGCTTGGCCAACTAGATGGGGGACATACCTAAGAAGTAAGGGGAGATAAAATTCTGTAGCAGGAAAGTCAATTAGGTGTGGCTACTACCTGACTGGAGCCAGGAACAGAGGTCAGGAACATCATCCCTAAAAAATAATCCCCCTAGACTCTCAGGAATGACAAGCATCCAAGCTTTCCCCATCTCACCCCCAAAAGGAACTTTCCATTTTCAGGTGGTCACCTCATCTGTCCCCTATAAAAGCTTTTGCTTTCTTTTTGTTCTGGGAGGAGGATATTTCAAACCCACCTTCTCCTCAGGGGTAAGTTACCCCTTGGTCATTTTTCCTAGCACCAAGTAAAGGACCACTTTAATTCTAATTGGACTGTGTGCAAGAGTGTAATTATTTACAGAGGAATACCTAAGGACCCCCACACCTTTTTCCCTGTGACAAATGGAAGTGTTTTAGTTTCCTGGCATGTTGCTGGTATTCTCTCTAGGTTTCACAGCATAAAACAATGAGGTCAGCATAACTGCTCTGTTGACCTTTAGTTTGATAGGCAGTCCAACACTTTCCTTAGGAGCCTCCCAAATACTTCAGCAATGCCTGCATTCACCTCATCATCTATGTGAACATCCCTGGAAAGTAGACTGCCGAGGTGAGTAAACTTATTCACAGCATTCAATATTTTTCCATTTGCTGATGGTTCCACATGGTGCTGGCTGGTGGAGAACCTCTTTTCTTGGTGTTCATTGTCAGCCCGAAATTAGTACAAGCAGCAGAGAAACAATCCATACTTTGTTGCATCTTAGCCTCAGAGGCTGCATTGAGTGCACAATCATCTGTGAACAAAAAATCATGCACCAACTCTCCTTCCATTTTAATCTTGGCTTATAGCCTTTTCGAGTTAAATAATTTACCTTCAGTGTGGTAGCTGACCTTGATGCCATTTTCATCTTTTCTGAAAGTGTCTGACAACACAACTAAAAACACCGTGCTAAAAAGCAAGGGAGCCAGCATACAGCCTTGCTTCACTCCATTGGTGACTGGGAAAGCAGGAGAGCATTGTCTATTATCCAGAAAGAACCCTGTGCATACGTCCTATCCTGTCACTGGCATAGGCTAACCAAATTTTGCTATGATCTATAATCTCTCACAACCTTTGTATACACACACGCAAACACACACACACCCCTTATATACGCACACATAGTTTTTATGTGTATATATTACATGTATATACACAGATGCTATATTATATATATGCACTATATGTGAGTATACGATATAGGTATACACATAAATTCATATACACACATATGAACACATTTATTTGTGGATCATGGTTAATGTAGTCATTTGTTTTGCCTGGCTATATATGTTTGCAACAGGGTTGTTGTTTTTTCATTTATTCTCATTTGGGGAAAGAGGGCAGATTTTTGCTGATTGAAGAAAAATTAAAAGAAGGTGATTGGAGTGGAGACAGACTAGAGGCACAGAAACTAATTAGGTGCTTTTTTGTTTGGGGGGGGGCAACGAGGGTTAAGTGACTTGCCCAGGGTCACACTGCTAGTAAGTGCCAAGTGTCTGAGGCTAGATTTGAACTCAGGTCCCCCTGAATCTAGGGGCTGGGGCTTTATCCACTGCACCATCTACCTGCCCCATAGGTACTTCTTTTCTTTCTTTCTTTCTTTTTTTTTGGTGAGGCAATTGGGGTTAAGTGACTTGCCCAGAGTCACACAGCTATTAAGTGTCAAGTGTCTGAGGTTGCATTTGAACTCAGGTCCTCCTCACTCCAGGGCCAGTGCTCTATCCACTGCTGCCCCATATAGGTACTTATTTTTTAAAAGATTTGGAGCTTTAGGGATGGTGAATAGCTATCCTTTTTTCCCCACAAAAAGCAGGGAGTCTGCGTGAGCGCGCGCGCGCACACAGCTACAGGAAGGTTACAACGTTTTAAAATGAATGTTGAGGTGCGCCCCCGCGCCCCCCAGGCCACGCCCACGCCTCTAAGAAATGGGTCCTTAACCGCCACCACTGAACGCCTGCGCACCGCGAGCCGCCTCCTGGGTCTCGAGACCAGGGAGGCGGAGCGGGGCGGGGCGGGGTCTTCACCTCCCGGACCGCCTTCCCCGGAAGCACCGCCTCTCGCCCCTCCATCTCGCTCAGCTGGACCTGGGTCAGTAGAGGGCGCTCGCAGCCTGAGCCGAGCCCCGGCCTGACGCCCGCCGGAAGCGCAAAGCCGGCAGTCTGTCCTGAGCATCTTTCCAAAGCCTCCGGATGTCATCTCTCCTTGGGCGCCGTCCCCGGGGTAGGGAGGGTTTGTGGTCGTTTATAATAAATAGGGCCGGGTCTGGAGTCAGGAAGACGCAGCTTCCTGAGTTCAGAGGTGACCCCAGACACTTACCAGATGTGTGACCCTGGGCATGTCACTTCACCCTGTTTGCCTCAGTTTCCTCCTCTGTCAAATGTGCTGGAGAAGGAAATGGCCATCCACTCCAGTATCTCTGCCAAGAAAACCCCAAATGGGGTCAGGAAGAGTCAGACAGACTGAAAAATGACTGAAAAACAAAAAAGGGCTGACATTGTGGTTGCTCTGGGACTGGAGAGAACCTTCCCCCACCAGGGCAGGTGCACACGTTGCCTCCAGCATCTTAGCTGGAGTTAAGTTAATATTAATATTAAGTTAGTTAATAGTTAAGGGGACGTGCCGGCTTTGAACAGGGTTTCCTGGCTCCCAGCCCTCTCTCTCCTACTTGATCCTGCCTCCCAGTTTACAATAATATGGCTTAATTTGTTTTCAACTAAAGGATGGTATATTTTTGTTTTGTTTCTATAGCAAACATGCCATTTTCAAGATGGAAATGTCATCGGAATCAAGCCACAGACTGCTCATAGTCCAGGGAAGCAGGTATGGAAAGCTCCCTCTGACCGTATGGTGGACCAATTCCTTGTGCCCAAGTATATTGACAGCGCTAAAAAGTCATAGATCTGAAAAAGCTCAAGGATCTTTCCAGTGCCTACAGAGTCAAAGCATAAAAGCCTAATAATCTTGGCCCTCAAGGCTCTCCATCTTCTGGCTCCAGCCTACCTTTCCATCCTTAAGCTACTACTTCCCTTCTTATGTGTGTGCTGCTGCCCAGTAAGCTGTCTCTGTCTCTCTGTTTCTCTCCCACATAGGTTATCTAAACTTATGAAGTCTGGCCCCATCCTGAGGAGAAGATAGATTAGGGGGAGGGGCAGGCATCCTCCAGAATTGCTATGGGGCTGTTTTCCTTTCTCCATTTTCAGAGTAGGGAACTAGATCAGAGTTGCATCTGTCCCCTAAATATTGCTGCTTTTAGAGGTACAGCAGGTTCAAAAATTTAAAAATAAATACTCCTTGGCTATTATCCTTTAAAGAGTGTGCCTCAATCTTACATTTACTGGCTTGGCTCCTTCCTAAACAAATTCTGGTCATACAAAAGTCCACTACAAGTAATAAATAATATGAGTGAATAAACCAGTTTAAGCAAATAGTAAACACTGAAGTTACACAGATTAGAATATACCAGAAAATATACAGAGTAAATGTTCTCTTTAGATGAGAAAGGTAAGTTTTTAGCTCAGCTTAGAGAGACCCAACATTGACCAAGGAGAAATTCTCCTAAACCTCTGGGGACATGTTGAGAAGTCGGCTTTCCTTGCTGGTCTGTGGCTGCCAAAGTGTCATTCTCACACCACATGTCTGGAGTTGATCCTAAAGATGGCATGGCATCATAAGTCTCCTGGAAGAAGGAATTAAGACTCTCCTCTCCAAAGCTCTGGCACCAATTCCTCCCCTTACACTCTTTTGTTCTGTATTCATTCTCTCTCTCTCTCTCTCTTTTGCAGGGCAATGAGGGTTAAGTGACTTGCCCAGGGTCACACAGCTAGTTGAGTGTCAAGTGTCTGAGGCTGGATTTGAACTCACGTCCTCCTGAATCCAAGGCCAGTGCTTTATCCACTGTGCCACCTGCCTGCCCCCTCTGTATTCTCTTGATACTCATCTGGTGTCACTTATACTCAGCATGTAACGAACGAGGCTTGGCTTGAAATTATGTTATACATTTATATCCCTTCCACATTGTAAGGGTTAAGGATGTTGTGTCTCCCCCCACCCCCCATGCCCTGCCCCCTGCAATCTGGAAAATCTATGTAAATTTTTTTCCTCTCTCTTTAAACAAGAAAACAAGTTTGAATTATTATGGTATTAAAAGATAAAATATGTTGATAGTATATAATACTATATATACATTTTATGCCTTTCTGAGTTTCTAAACTTTGTGCTGTCTGCTGGCCTTCATGTGTCATCTGTGATTTTCATAAAACTCTCACCAAATTCCCATTGAATTACTTATGCCAATCCGTGATACATCAAAATCTCATGATGATGAGGAAAGTTGCAGTGTGGAAGGGAAAACTGTATACCCTTATGGCATCATAGACCTAGAACTGCAAGGGAATCTCAGAGGCCAATTAGTTTAACTCTGCCATTCTGCCAGTGAAGAAAAGTGAGGCCCAGGGAGGTAAAGTATAGCTGAATGAGGATTTGAACCCAGTGCCTCTGGGTGGTTCCTATAAACTTGGTGTTCCTATAAGACTCTATATTCCTCTTTGACAACAGTTCTCGTCCCTGTCCTCTATGTCCTTTCTTGCACCATCTCTCATATCTGGGCAATCTTGTTGAAGACCCTCCCTTCCATGATGAACTCCATCGGCATTTCTTCATGGAAATCATTCCTGATAGAAGAACCTTGCCCCCATCTCCCTCCCAAATATTCTTTCAATTCTAATTTATAAGAACCATAAATATTTTTGTACATCCTTAGGTTTTAGGGTTTTTTTTGGGAGGGGGGCAGTGAGGGTTAAGTGACTTGCCCAGGGTCACACAGCTAGTAAGTGTCAAGTGTTTGAGGCCAGATTTGAACTCAAGTGTGCCTGAATCCAGGGCCAGTGCTTTATCCAATGTACCACCTAGCTACCCCCCCATCCTTGGGTTTTAAGGCTAATTTCTCCTTTAATCTACCCTTCCTCTAATTTCTTCTTCTCCCTTCGTTCCTTTTTGTGAGATACAGTAACAACCTGTTAAAGTAGCGAACTCTTTCTTCTCAGGGAATAGCATGCTCATATAAGGAGTAGCAAGGCAATATTATCTAGTGAACTATGTCAACTCAAGAATGTGAGAAAAGTACATTTTTCAGAGTTAGAGGGAAAACTGGTAAAAACCAGCTTGAGGGGGGCAGCTAGGTGGCACAGTGGATAGAACACCAGCCCTGGATTCAGGAGGACCTGAGTTCAAATCCGGCCTCAGACACTTTACACTTACTAGCTGTGTGACCCTGGGCAAGTCACTTAACCCCCACAGCCCTGCAAAAAAACAACAACAAAAAAACCCAAAAACAAAAACAAAAAAAAAAACCCTAGCTTGAGCTGACTCTCCCTGGTACTCTAGTAAAAGTAGGTAAAAGTTCAACCCTAGTCACTACTGCGCTTGCTTAATAGACTTATTAATATTAATTTCTCCTCCCATGCCTAAAATCTTCACCCCATTTTTGATCGTGGGTTGCATGAAGGTGTATGTGGATGGGAGGGGTAACATATCGAGGAGAATTTAGTTAGAACTCTTCTGGGAAGATTGTGAACCTGAGCCTAGCAACCTATAGTGACTCAGGAGAGGGACTTAACGAGTCCCTTAAGATAAATTTGGGTTGCACCCTCTCAGCACTGGCACTCACTGATTGTTTTTACTGTGGGTGCCCATTCTCATGAGAAGGCAATAAAAAACTTTTGTCATACCAAAGTTGCCTCTGAAAGAACTTATTTTGAGAAGGTGCTCTGCACCTGTTTCTCACACTTTTCCTTCCATTTCTCTATTGAGTGAAATATTTTTCTGTACCCAGCTCTGTGCGTGTATATATATTCTTCCCTCCTTTGACCAGTTTAGATGAGAGTGAGGTTTAAGTGTCACCTGTTCCCCCCCTCCTTGTTTTATAGATGTCTAATTGTGCACTGTCACTGTGAGAAAAATTTCCCTACTTTTCCTCCTTCCTCCTCCTCCCTTTTCTCCTCCTCCAGTATATTCCTTTCCCCCTCCATTTCTGTTCTTCTTTTAAGATAATCAAGATATAACAGAACCAATCTCAGGCTTTCTTTCTTATTAGACTCTCTCTCTGATCCAAGATGATGCAGAGGAGACATCTCCCCATATTGAATGTAACAGGATCATGGCTACTAAATCTTGTGTGATCCTGTGGCTCCTCAGTACTTGAACTCTTTCTTTCTGTCTCCTTTTTAAATTAAATTAAATTTTTTTGGATCCCACAACTGCTAGATTTTTGGCTGTGATGTTCTTAGAATTTTCAATTGGGGTTTCAGGAGTTGATCAGTAATTTAAAAAGGAGACAAAAAGAAAGGCTTTGGGCAAGTCGCTTTCTCTCTACCTCAGTTTCCTTGTCTGTAAAATAGGGATAATAATATTATTATGAGGATAAAGTCAGATAATATTTTAAAAGTGCTTTTAAAATGCTGGCGATTACACAAAGTTTTTAAAAAATTGATGTTAAAATTTTGTTTTTTACATATATTTTGGAAAATAAAATTCTATTCAAAAATGCTGGCGATTAATACTAAGATATTGTTATTAATGATAACTGATTTGCTCAGGTCTCATGTATAGTAAGTAGCAGATTAATACACAGGTCCAACTACAAACTCAGTGCTCTTTTCACTACAAAATGCTGCTTTTCTTAGATTACGCTTGCTTTGTGTTTAATTAAAATTCATAAATTATTATTTTTGTAGATGACTATTTGTAGATGATATTAGCCAGGTGTCAGTTCTTTGTTGAAATTGTTTCCCTCTGAAGTGCCTTTCAAATAATACTCAGTGATTTTTCAAATGAACGAATTTCACCTTTTGTTTATTTTGAATCAATTAAAACATTTGTTTTTATGATGACGTCAACAAACATTTTAATACTACAAAGAACAAAAAAGATTACGTGTAAAACCATGAACTTCTATTCTGTGCAATTTATTTTTTTAAGTGTGTAATTTACCACAATAGCAACAAAAATTTCTGGCTTTTCTGTTTTCTCTTCTAACTTCTCTCTTCTATGTATTTAAAAAATATTTCATTGATGCACCCTTTTTTTCTTGCATCACTAATACTACCCAACAACCCTCCTAATAACTCTCTTCCCATAGAAGCCTTCATTGTTGCAAATAAGAGTAGTCAAGCAAAACATTCAAAGATTCAAAGACTTTAAGTTAGAAGGAACCTTAGTAGCCATCTAATTTAACCCATATACAAAGGGAACTCCCCAGTAAACATACCTGACAAGTGGTTATCCAGATTCTGCTTGAAGACCTTCAAGGTGAGAGACCCTTCCATTTCTATAGGCAACCCATTCTACTTTTGGCCATGTCTGAAAATGTATGCCTCATTCTTTACCTTCTAGTCTATTCACCTCTTTCCCAGAAGCATGCTTTATCATCAGTCTTTTGAAGTCATAATTGGTTACTGCATTGTTTAGAGTGCTCAAAGTTATATTCCTTTATATTATTGTAGTTATATAAATTGCACTCCCGGTTCTGCTCTCTTCATTAGCTCACATAGATCTGGGTTTCTGTGAATTCCTCCCCCTTTTTATAGCTTTATAATTTTTCCATTATGTTCATATACCATAATTTGCTTAGTATTCTTTCTTTGTGAAACAATTTTGTGAGTCAACAATAAGGGGACTACAGTTTTACCTTTAAAATCACAAGTTTAAACTTGAGAGAAAATTGAATTTGAAGGTCCTTGAGGACAGAGTCTACATCTTCTTGCTCTGTAACCCTATAATGGCAGGGCTCCCATTACAAGGATTGAAGATTTGCTTTCTTATATCAATGGACTTAGAGGATACCAGAATGTAGAGACAGTGCATTTGTCAACTAGTAGTGTTTCACATAGAAATGAAGGTTTCCTGAAAATTGTAAAAACATGGGAAAACATTTGAAGATCTATATTTGAAAATGCTGCCTATTGAATAATTATATTTTTGGAGGAAAGTGTGTTAGAATCAGTAGTTCATCATGTACTTTTATTCAGATTATTTCACAAGATAATAATAACCTTGATAAATAGGAACTTCTTGAAGAAGAGAAGCAATTGGGGAAGCGGGTTCACAAGAAAGAAGAGCTTTTGTTCTGAGACTAAAATTAGCCAAAATGTACAGCTAGCTCAATGCTAAGAAAAGTTTCAAATGTTTGTAAAAACATGTTTCAATGTAAATTATAAGAAAAAAGGTGATAATCAGGTTTTTAAAAACAGTATCTATGGTATTAACTTATTTATTAAGAAGTCAGACTTTGGGAAATCTCAGCTCTCTGGAACACCAGTGAAAACTCTATAGTAAATGAAAAAGGCCTTTGAATACTTGCACCTATTTTAAAGCCCCAAGACTAAAACCAATCAAGAGAGTCCCTTAATTTCTTCACTCAGAGCATATTTACTTTTAGTACCACATGTTTTTAAAAAGTTTGGTAATTTGGTTTCCTAATCTAAGGCAGATTAAAAACAAAGGGGAACTGGTGAAGAGGATCTTAAGTGTAGGTATAAAGATAGATAAAATGTGGTTCAAAGAAGACCTGCAGGAAGGCTTTCTTAATCCCCTCAAGTACTAGTGGTTTTCTCTTTAAACCTCCTTGTATTGAACTACTTTGCATATATTTGGGCAGGGCAATGAGGGTTAAGTGACTTGCCCAGAGTCACACAGCTAGTAAGTGTCAAGTATCTGAGACTGGATTTGAACTCAGGTCCTCCTGAATCCAAGGCCAGTGCTTTATCCATTGCGCCACCTAGCTGCCACATGTGTATATATATGCTCTTTATAGTTATTCCATATATACTTGAATGTATTTTTGTTGTCTCCCCCATTAGTATGTAAGTGCTTTGAAAGTAGGAATTTTTTTATACCTTTTATTTCTATCCTCAGCCACTAGCACAGTGCCTGACACATCGTCTCCTCTTAATAAGTGATTGTTGATTGTTTAGGTTTGAATTTTCTGGATATATATGAGAATTATGTTGAACTCTTTTGCTTCTTGACATATCATTCCAAACTCTTGTTTGACTTCTTGTGGATAAGAAATATCCCTTACAAGGAATATAAAGAGTATATAAGGAGGAAGGGCTTGTATATAAGTATTCCTTGAATATAAGGACTGAAGGCTATTTGAATTGAATTTTTCTTAAGCTAATAGCCATTTCTTGATTGTATGAAATATTTGTTTTTTGACATCAAAATTCTGGAGTTTAATGACTATGTGTGGGGGAGCTTTAAGATGGATATTTTTCTCTGTTCATGACTTTGAGGATTCTATCAATTAGTACTTTCCTTGTATTACTTCTGGTACTGAACATTTTAAATTCCTGGGTTAAAAATTTTGGGGGAATATCTATGATTTTTGAGTTATTTATGCACAGCTTGCCTTCAAGTTAAGCACTTTGGCCTATAAAGAAGTCATTTGTTTCTTCAAAATTGTTTTATTTTTGTAGGAACTATATAAATTTTTTGTGGATGTTTAGTGGGTCAGTTGTTGGGGAAGACTGACAAGACTGTTGTATGTACACATTGTGCAAATACATCGTATTTGTGCCTCTCACTGGGCCAAGGCATTACATATTTTTTTTTTTTTAGTGAGGCAATTGGGGTTAAGTGACTTGCCCAGGGTCACACAGCTAGTAAGTGTTAAGGTCTGAGGCCGGATTTGAACTCAGGTACTCCTGACTCCAGGACCGGTGCTCTATCCACTGCGCCACCTAGCTGCCCCATTACATAATATTTTTAAAAAATAGTAATAAACATTTTACTTTAAAGTTTTGAATTCCAAATTCTATCCTTCCTTCCTTCCCTTTCCTCCCTCCTCTCTGAAGCAGTAACCAATCAGATATAGGTTAAACATGTTTAATTATATAAAACATTACCATATTAGTCATTTTGTATAAGAAAACTTGAATGAAAGAAAGTGAAAAATAGCATGCTTTAGTGTTCAGTCAATATCAATATCACTTCATTCTTTGGAGGTGGATAGGATGCTTTATCATTAGTTCTTTAGGATTATCTTGCATCCTTGTATTGCTGAGAATAGATAGTATTTACAGTTCTTTATTGCTGTTACTATGCACAACATTCTCCTGGTTTTGCTCACTTTCTGAAATCGTCTTGTTTGTTGTTTCTTATAGCACAATAATATTCTATCACAATCATATACCACAACTTGTTTAGCCATTCCCCAGTTGATGGGCATTCCTTTGATTTCTAATTCTTAGTCACTACAAAAAGAGCTGCTATAAATATTTTTGTATAAATATGTCTTTTTCTCTTTTTTGGAATGTCTTTGGAATATCAACCTAGTAGTGGTATTGCTGAATCAAAGGGTCTCCACAGTCTGATAGCCCTTTGGGTAGTGGATTAGTGTCTCAGTTTTCCCACATCCCCTCCAACATCCAGTATTTTCTTTTTTTGTTATATTTGCCATTCTGATATGTATGATACCTCAGTTGTTTTAATTTGCATTTCTCTGATCAATAGTGAATTAGAGCACTTTTTCGTGAGTATAGATAGCTTTGATTTCTTTATCCAAAAACTGCCTATTCACTTCCTTTGAACATTTATCAATTGGGAAATGAATTCTATTTTTATAAATTTGACTCAGTTCTCTATATATTTGAGAAATGAGGCCTTTATCAGAAATACTTGTTTCAATTTTTCCCCCAGTTTTCTGCTTTCCTATAATAGTAGTTATGTTAGTTTTGTTTGTGCAAAAGCTTTTTGATTTGTTATAATCAAAGTGACGTATTTTTATATTTTGTATTGCTCTCTATATGTTCTTTGGTTCTAAATTCTTCCTCTGTTCATAAATCTGACAGATAAACTATTCCAGTTATTGCATAATATTAACAGGATGGTTTAGGTACTCCAAGGGCTTTCATTTAGTTCTACCCACAATAATCAACATAGGAGTCAATGTAAGCTTGTGTACAGGCACTAACCATCATAACCACAATACACTACCCCTGGTCAGTCACCATAGCTGAGAGGCAAATGGGATTTTTTTCCCACCCACCTTCACCTGTGTCCTCAGAGGTTTCCCTATCAAGAACTCTACAACAATGGCTTTGTCACCACTGTGAGACCCCTAGTATAAGAGTAACCTGGCAGTATCTGTCAGCTCCTCCACCCCCACCCTTTTGAAGACACAATAACTCAGACAAATAGTCTCCTGTTCCCCTTTAGTGCTGAATTTAAAACAAGCTGAGCCTTGTCTCTCTCCCTAGGGAGACTCATCCAAAAGGCTTCCAAATCTGGATATAAAGAATTGGATAGTTCCGTAAAACTAAGTTGGATGGAAGACCTACTAGCTCTTTAAACACATGGAATAGAGGCTGCTTTCAGGGGTGTTCTAGATTTTGGGCAGGGCAGAAGGATCTTTACTATCCTTATTCCAAATGTCCTTGTAGATCAATTAACAATCTTGTCCCTCCAGCGTTTCCAAAGCTATTTACAGAAAAGAGTTCCCTGACCACCTTTCCATCTAACAGAGTGTTGGGTGTCATGTTTGTTCCCGTCACAATTAGAACACCTGTTTGTGTGAATAGCCTTATATGCTCAGATAGCAGCTGGGGCTACCCCAATTTTCTCCTCAAATATTGCCAGTTGATCTGCCCGGGCCTATGTGGTGGTCTGGTGAGGAAGACCCATAGAAAGCCTGAGGCCATTCAAGTTGTGCCTCACTTAGAAAGCAAGAGCTAATTATTCCCAAAACAGGCTTGTCTAGTAGGGCAGAGAGAGTAGCAATGCACTTCACTCCCTATTTTAACATCCTAAAAAGGGTTAAAGGAAGTCCTCATATGGAACCTTCAAATGATTCAACTGACTTTATTTTTGTTTTTTGCAAGAGTAAATTAAATTAACTGTAAGCTCTCCCAGCAGATGGAATTCTACAAGTGACAAATACTCTAAATTGCTTCTATTAAGACTACACCCTCACTAACCATTCTATGGGTTTGTTGCCTTGCTGATTAAAATTGTTTAATATTGAAAGCCTTGCCACACTGATTTCCCCCATATAGGGAGTATATTGCTCCAGAAGTAATATGGCTGTGGGAGTAAGGAAAGGAAGGAAGTATTAATAGGGTAAGTCTGAGATTCTTTTACCACTTATGCTAATTCCGATTCATAATTATTACAACTTCTGTTTTCCTCTCTTATTATAATCCTACTTCTTTCAGGGTCCAACACATTTGACAAAAAAAAACCCCAAACCCCTCTGGGTTAGAGAGTGTTAGTCCTTGCCTCTATTAACATTGCCCTTTTTACTTGTGTTTTCAAATTCCTTAGTCTTTTGCCTTCAAGATATAACAAAAACTCATTTATATCTGCCTCTAATTGCCTAGTACATGAGAACATTTTGTTTTCACTTTCTTTATATTGGAAATCCAGTCTTTCCTGGCTGTTAATATCTTATTTACCAGGGGATGTTTTTGCTCTCTTTGTTGTTGTTTGTCCTTCATTCTCTTTCTCTCTCTCTCTTTTTTTTTGGTGAGGCAATGAGGGTTAAGTGACTTACCCAGGGTCACACAGCTAGTGTCAATTGTCTGATTCTGGTTTTGAACTCAGGTCCTTCTTAATCCAGGGCCAGTGCTTTATCCACTGTGCCACCTACCTGCCCCTGTCCTTCATTCTCAAAGAGGACCATGGCAGATGTCACAACTTGCAGTAAATTGTATTTAAGTGAGGGAAGGCTATGCAGTCACCAACCTCACTCTCTCCTCCAGAGCTATCTGGGCCCAGTGGCAAGATATGTATCAAGATGACTGGAGATGGCCCTGGATGTTTAAGGCAATTGGGGGTAAGTGACTTGACCAGGGTCACACAGCTAGTAAGAGTCTGAGGTCAAATTTGAACTCAGCTCCTCCCAACTTCAGGGCCAGTGCTCTGTACCACTTAGAAGCCTTGTTTAAAACTATGGTAGCTATATATACCAGGTGTTCTTCCATGCAAGGACTAACACGGCACAGTAAATTGAGCACCAAACTTGGAATCAAGAAGAGTTGAGTTCAAATTCTGTCTCAAGCACTAACTTTATGACTCTAGACAAGTTACTTTAACCACTGTCTACCCTAGTCCTTGGGGAAATGTGTGTGAAAGGGAGTTGGGCCTGATACCTTTATTCCAGCAAGCTATCCTTCAAGTCTGTCTGGTTTGCTATCCAAAAGTCTGGGCTGCTATCTTGCACCTGGACTCAAACAATTAGCACCTCTTAGTCTTATGGGAGAAGAATGGGGGGGGGGGTCACTTCTAGCTCCCATTATCAAACTTATAACTGACCATGTTGTTCCCTGTGCCTCAGCTTTTTAACCAATCATATTGCCCTCGATCCCAGAATAGATGTCATCTACCCTGTTCTGTTCTTTGTCCTGTACTCCCCAAATCCTATGAAAGGGGAACTGTCCTTGGCTTGGGGTCTTTGACATAAATGGAGGCAGCAGGCAGCATAAGCCCATTAATGTTATCTTATGTGGAGATTTACCTTTGAAATTTTGTCAAATTTCACTTGAGATATTACCCACACTTGGAGTTAGGCAGCCTAAGCCTTCATGATTTAGAGGTGATATCAAGGTTCTATTGGGTATCTCTCAAGTGGAAACTTCATCAGGAGTGAACCCCAGCTTAGCTTGTTGGCCCTTCCCCCTCCCCGCCCAGGCATGGAATTCCCTTTCTTTCCTATGGATTCTTTTCAGTTTTTTCCCAGCCCCCTCCACATTACCTACATAAGAGATCTCCCTCCCCCAACTACCTCCTGCCACCACTTTGTGTAGCAGAGGAAAAAAAAAATTTTCCTGTTACGACATATGGGCAGGTCAAATTGAATCACTGCCATGATAAAACAGTTTAGATATCACTAATACTAGCTCTTTAAACACAAGCTTATCAGGTAATTTGCATTGGGCAGGAGAACAGGCTCAGAGTAGTTAAAATTGATTATTTCAGAAGGATTTACCTAATGTAGAGGTGTTTGCTTCTTTTCTTTCTGTTGCTATTTTAATTAATATAGATTTGGTATGTTTCTTGCTGTTTTGAGGTTGTGTTATAGGGAAGTTATTTTGAGAATACCTATAGTACCATATTCTCAATCATGAGTTGACCAGGCCAATATAGTTTTACCAGTTCATAATAAGTAGACTCTAAAGCTGGTCAAGAGTTCACCATTCCTATGTTTTAAGCTGTGACAGAGAAATACAAATCCTGTCCTCGGGTGCCAACTTTTTAACCATCTATCTATTCACCTAAAATGGTTTCTTTTATTATCTGAATTCCATCTTCAGTTGGCATTAGCATGAATGATGAAAACATTACTGTTGTCTATAAGTCTTTCCCAAGACTTCAAAATCCCTATAAATGCTTGTTAGATTCCTTCCAGTAGTATAATTAGCTCTCTACATGAATTGCCAGTCTAGGGAAGATCTTCATTATGTTTTGGATACTTGCTTCAGTAAGTCTTGCAAGCATGTGCCTCTCTTGTTAATACCAGGTTTATAGACAGCTCCTTTAGAAGGGAATTACCAACCACCATTACTCATCAATGCTATACAATCCATTATACATTTATCAAGTGCCCATTATGTACTAGGCACTGTGCTAATCACTGGGAATACAATTAATAAAAAGATATCCTTGCCCTCAAGGAGCTTATAGTATAAACAGGGAAACAGCATGCAAAAGGAAACAGGAAAACAGGGGCAAGGAGTATAGAATGACTCACCAGGAGGTACCTGCTGTGAAGTCATCTTGTTCTATGGAGTTGAGTGGAGGGCA